>NC_064931.1:502530146-502834521 GCF_023897955.1 Schistocerca gregaria | reverse complement strand
TGTGGTGTTGTCAGTGCACCTTTAGGGTGGAGACAGAGAGCTGAATAATTCCTCAAGGATCCACCGTGAACCACAAACTCTAGCCTCAATAGTTGCCTCCATATGCCTAGGGAAAGGGTCCAAAAGCTTCAAATGTTCAAGTGTGTGTGAAATCCTAAGGGACCATACTACTGAGGTAATCGGTCCCCAGACTTACACACTTCTTAAACTAACTTAACACTAAGGACAACACACACACACACACCCATGCCCGAGGGAGGATTCGAACCTCCGTCGGGAGGGGCCGTACGATTAGTGGCACGACGCCTCTAACCGCGCGGCCACTCAGCGCGGCTCCAAAAGTTTCTTCAGGTATGCAGTATACGATTGAATCCGCTAATTGATGATTAAGTTTCGTAACGCTACCAAATTAGATGTTCGATTAGGTGGCTGAATGGTCAACAGATCAATATCGTATGCTTGTAGCTCTTTGAAAAAGGCTGCTGGGAGCTCTGAAAATTTGAATTCCACAGAACGCTCATTACGAAGATTTAGAGGACTAGACACCACTTGGTCAAGGAAATGTGAAAATTAACATCCTGGCTCATGCTTAAGTTAACTTAAATGAGTGAGTTCAAGTCATGGTACTTAAACAACCTCCAAAATATCTCACAACCATCTTCATCCTGTAAAAAGCCCTCCACACACTGTAGGTTGAATGTCACATAGGACAGATTGGGTACTCGACGCAAGGAATTATTTGATAGGAAGCTAAATCGCAACTCGTCGGACCACAATTCATGCCTCCAGTCAGGTACTGTCCAGTTACAGTGTCGTTTGGGACACTGCAGACGTGCAGCTGAATGCCACTATGAACAATGGGCTGTTGCGAGATTTCCGACGCCGAATGTTCATAGCATGGAGTTCTGTTCAAAATGATCACTCAGAAACCGATTGAAACGGAGCAGCTTTCACTGACAGCAGCACTTCCTGTCGAATTTGATATCCATTGTCATTATCAAGGTGTGTAACTGGTCTCCGAACATTGACGGTTAGGCGACTGTACTTATGCCGTGTTACATGACTCCAAGAGGTACACCATCCGTCCGTTGTGGACACGTCAAACAGTCCTTGTTGATTACCTGCAAATAGGGAAACTTCTTCATCGTGTGTTTATAGGTACGGCCAAACACTACAGCGCTTTTGCGCTATTTAGTCAGCTCACCACGTCAAACTGTATTACTGTGCTGGTTCCATACAACCGATTGACACATATGAGAACACACCATTTTGGTGACATGACTAAAGGCAGCCGGTTCACCTGACCACTTCGTAACAGTTCTATACTTTAAATGCGAGCATTTTAGGTTAGGCTTTGCCGTGACTGTTACTGACATCAAATGAAATATCAAATTTACTGTTACCAGTCACTGTTTATTTATCTCCACGACGCGTTTCAAAGGTTTAAACCTCCATCATCAGGTGTATTCACATTGATTAATATGACATTTGTGTGCGTGTTGTGTTGAGATTTTTTGGAGGAACTTGTGGCACCGTCTCCGGTGGTCACAGGTTCCTTCCACAGTCGTAACAAATCAAATGTGTACTATCATATTTTGCAAACAAATATTCCAGATGGCATATTTATGTTTATTGCTACGCCTGAAGTTACACGATGTACGTCTCGTATAGTCCAGTATTGTATGGAAGACATATACGTGTTTCGATGAATAAGACGTACTATGTTCTTCAGTTGTATACTCCGCTAGGAGAGCCTGTAGGAAATGTGAGAATTTTATAACAAACAAAACGTGTATATCCGCAAGTGCCCCTCTCGCCGTCTCTGGTCTTGCCTTCACCCTGCCCCTACCCCCTCCCCCCCTCCCCCCCCCCCCCCCTCGGCCACCACCGGCTAACAGACATCCCATCCCACCATATTATGTTTATTGCTATGCCTGAAGTTACACGATGGACCACTCGTATAGTCCAGTATTGTATGGAAGACACATATGTGTTTCGATGTACTATGTTCAATCGTATACTCCTCTAGGAGACCAAAGATAGTATGTATGCATTCCAAAGAAACTTTGTTATAGATAAATATGAGGAAATATATGAACACGAATCTTCCGCTTGAAATATCACCGTCACCACTAATAATATTTACCCCGTCAACAGTAGAGTAACGAAATATACAACGTTTTTTTGTTTTTGTTTTTTTAATGATGTTGTCTTAATTCACAAACTCTACGTTCAATGAACCTAAGCATTCGTGAGTTTTGTACTAGTGTCAGAGACTGGATGGCATCCCTCGTTCCACAACTTCAGCTTAATATATCAAGAGAACTGTTTCTCTGTGACTTTCATTAATTTTGCTCTGTGTATTGCGGTAATTTAACTTAGTCTCTCTACTTCGTCTTGGAGAAAAACAAGAAAACAGACCGTCATTGGGCAAAGTGGCAAAAGACGCGCACTGGCTGACCGGTGAAAGGGAATAACCGTCATTAATTTAGCTGCTGGCTTTCTTTCAGCATAGTCCGTTTAACAGTATAAGAGAGTTGCGCTCTATGCGTTACTCAAGTTGTAGCCTACCTAGGAATGAATTACATATATATCCCTAGAAAATCGTAAGTGAAATCTAGACAGCAAGAATTATTAGTATCTATAAACAGTACGTATCACGATAGATGAACTGTAGCGCTAGGTTATTCATTATTAACAAGAGAAATTTCATCGAATAGGACACAGAAATACACCCGAGAGGACCTTCATTTAATATTGTTGCGAGATGTAATTACTGACAACCCGACTATTCTTTATCAGACTCCGTGAAACGAAGGACAGCACGTTCGTCGACAGCGCTGCAATTAAAGCACATATTGGAGCCTTCCTTGCTTTTCATATGCGCTTCTGTCGTGTAGTAAATCTGGGTTTATCAGTGTTCACGCAGATAGCCGCCGTAAAACCATCAGCTGCAGCTGACTTGGAGCAAACAATAAAGAACCGCGATTGTTTACTTTCGCTTTTATGAATCTCATGCCTCCCACACGAATGATGTGACTATATTACAAAAAGATAAAGATATTTATTTATGCTGTACGCAGAAAAGTCCACCACCCTAGATAGTAACACTACACGATTTTCAAACTCCGGGTTATGAACTTGTAGCACAGTTTGACGGTGCCATCAGTCATTGTGTTTTAGGAAGGATAATAGCTGTTCGGGTCTGACTGATAACAAGTTTTAATGCTAAAGGGTCTTTGATAGAATATGTATCTTACATAATTAAACTTTCCGCAGCGGGTTTACATTCAGTACGCGTACAATCGTCAGGTCTCGTCGCCATAATCACTTTTTACTTAAAATGAAAACTCATTATCTCACATCTGCCTCATTGATCTTTGCGTTCGTGACCATTACAGTTATAATGAACGCTTACATGGGCCAGTTCGACTGCCAATTTTTTATCCGCAGCAAGTGAATGCGCTGGAACACACTTATGTAACTGGCCATGGCCGAATCTTTCCCATATCCTCGTTCAACAGCGGTAGCACCCATCTATACTAAGTCTGTTTTCGATATTTTATTTTATTTCTATCTATGGATCATCTCATAGTGCTATAGGAATTGGAGAGGAATTCCACCTTACGCGAGAAACCGTTTTGTTGCTTTGGTCTCTCCCAGACGTTTCAGTACTTTCTATGGTATTTTAGGAGTTTTTTCTCACATAAAGATATTGGTTGTTTATAGTGGTAGCTTTAAATCTACTACAGTCTACAGATTGTCATTCTTTTTGATGTTGCAGTGTTTTTCCCTTGTTTTTGTCGAAGCAATATGCCTTTTTTGCTGTTGCCGTTACATGTGCATTTTGTTGGCGAACCAACCTTCCAAAATGCACAAAAAGTTATGAAACATGTTTGGCTGAAAACAAAGCTAAAAAACGATGTATTGTATAAGGCCAGTTAATCTTACCAGGCCCCATTTACAAAGTAGTGTAGGAATTCTTATAATAACGCAGTGAGAGTGAGTAGCTCAAAATATAGATACACACTGAATGCGGAAATATATTTCACGGCGATAAGGTATCTCTTTTCTTTAAGAGGAATGGAAATTTATTACGAGGTACACAAGAACAGATTCAAGTACGACGAATGTGAATTATGTTAGTAAACTAAACGGTAACGCAAAGCGAAGGTGCTTCGAATAAGAGATACAAAAAGGCTGAATCGCATATTTTAATGCAATACGGAAAAAGCCGATGTTTGAATGTAAAAAAGAAATCAATGTTGTTAAAGTGAATACTGAAGATATTTGGAAACAGTTGAAAAGCATTTAATTGAAACATGCTATTACTGAGTTGCGAAAGACGTCATAACGAAAATATTATTAGTTACACTGCCACTGTGTATGCAAGGCCACAAAACTGAATTTCTAGCAGTTTCGAGTACAGGAATCATTACATAGCCACTGTAAGGAACTTTAAGGAAATGGAACCTATGGAAACAGGGACCAATGTTGTTGTTGAAATAAGTGCTATACCACCAAAACCTGTCCAAAATGTTATGGGGTAAGGCATATTAAAATAGACACTTTGTGAAACAGTTATCAGTTACCGGGACATGATACTTTGACACTAAATTGTACCATTGTGTTTGAAGTAGTAATACCAACACAAAAAAATGGTTCAAATGGCTCTAAGCACTATGGGACCTAACATCTGAGGTCATCAGTCCCTTAGATCTAGAGCTACTTAAACCTAACTAACCTAAGAACATCACACATATCCTGCCCGGGGCAGGATTCGAACCTGCGACCGTAGCAGCAGAGCGGGTTCGGACTGATGCTCCTACAGCCGCTCGGCCACAGCGGCCAGCTAATGGCAACACAATAACACTCCTTGAAATGATAAAACTGCTTCTGTTGCTACTGCAAAAACTAACAATAATATTCACAATATCAGCTTTATTAATTAGATCATGAGTCCCGTGGTTTTCGTGCTAAAGATTGAACAAAAATTACTACAGCCATCTGTTCAATTTCTTAGCTCCTGTGTATGCTAGTACATCTTGCTACCAGAAATTTCTTGAACGAACACCAATAATGAGACTTTTGTACATGCCGTGATACTGTTAAGAAAATATATCACATTTTGAGTGGAAGGCAAAAACTGCCGGTGACCTACGTTACATCCACTGAGTTCCAGGCTCTGGTCAAATTACCGACGATGGTGTTTAAGTTTCACCTGTTGCTCTGTGAGAGAAAGTGCCCTCACATACGGGAGTAAACTGTTGCACCCTATGTTCGCTATGCCAAAAACAAATCCCCTATCTACACCTGTTAGGTGTTATCTCACAACCCTTAACAGGAAAAAAGAAAATCTGCCATTGATGAATCTGCCGATATCAACGGAAACAGTCCACACATACGACAAAAATACAGAAACAACTTACATACTGAACACGGACTTCGTTTTACAGTAACAGAAGTAAAATTACGTTAAATTGATTTAACTCAACCATTACTTGCCCCATGAAATCTATAGCTCTCTGTAACCACATCCGTAGAAAACTGTATATTATACACGGGAATTTGATTACTATGATACAAACAGTTCCAAATAAAATTTCTTAGCCCACTCAATTAAATTAACGATTCAATAAGAAAACATTATTTAAAAATTTCGTTTCATAGGCAGAAACATATGCATTATAGATTGAAAATACACGAACATTAGAAATAAAGTAGTTCAGATGTACAAAATATGCGAACACAAGGGAGGAACTTAACAGTGGAATCCTAAATTTTGCAACGTTAATATTGTTTTCTTTAGCTTTAAACAGGTCGTCTATAATACATGCAAAAATAAGTTTCATATAGCTTAGGAATTATTGTGTGTCTTGCAGATCCCCAAATACACAGCGTGTCTTCCC
The DNA here is from genome assembly GCF_023897955.1 of Schistocerca gregaria. NCBI lineage: Eukaryota > Metazoa > Arthropoda > Insecta > Orthoptera > Acrididae > Schistocerca > Schistocerca gregaria. Next base: position 502,828,612 of record NC_064931.1, on the reverse strand, counting down.
CGTTATGACTCCCCACTGGTTAGAACTCGCCTTATACCGTAAAAGTCCATTCCTACGTTGTCCTTTGTTGATTAGGACCCAACGGTTGCTATTCGTAGGCAAGCAAGAGATATCTCGTGTCTTATTCTGGTTCTACATGTAGGTTTCTGAGGCAGTCATTCTTCTGACGTATGGGACTGCTTTGCTTATGAGTGAGGGTAACATGCTTTCAGCTGATCATTATTATCCTGTTGAATCGAGCCACATCTCTTTCAGAGAGCAGAACTGCCGCAAACAAGTGTTCTGGGTTTTGATGGAAACACAGAGCAAAGGGTTGAAGAGTAAAGGATATGAAGCTGACCAAACCACATACTACCAGCAAGCTTGTGGATGACTTTCTCTACTATTTGCATTCTCTCTACTTCTCAGTCTGGTTTTTGTACAAGATCACTTTCGTTTTTACAAAAAAATGGTTCAAATGGCGCTGAGCACTATGGGACTTAACTGCTGTGGTCATTAGTCCCCTAGAACTTAGAACTACTTGAACCTAACTAACCTAAGGACATCACACAACACCCAGCCATCACGAGGCAGAGAAAATCCCTGACCCCGCCGGGAATCGAACCCGGGCGCGGGAAGCGAGAACGCTACCACACGACTCGTTTTTACAGTTTTTATATTTAACTTATGTAAATTTTTTCATGTCGCTCATCCTTCTTTACTTTCAATACTTCGTTTTCTGTAAGCAAATGTATAGTTACCACCCGCATCATCGAAAATTACTCACCTCTGATATATTACGTATGTTTTTAGAGTAAAGCGTGTTTTATAATTATCGTAGGTCATCTTGTTATTCGAATCATTACACAAAACGTAGGCGTTTATAGTGTGTATTCACGGTAGAAAGCTTTATCATTTAACAGAAATTTCCGGTAATACCTTTCATCAGAGCACAATTACGATTTATGCTGAAGTGTATATCGCACACAGGAAAACAACGGCAACTTTTCCGTATATGCTTCGCAGAGGTTAATGTTACGGATAACAGACGGCAAAGATTCCATTAATATTAATACGTCACTTTTATTTAGACGTGGTACAGTTCTAGACGGATTTGAAGCGTCTGTAACATTCCTCTTGTTTGAGCCTATCATATTAATCACGCAAACTGAATGAATGAATTCCCAAAAGCGTTGGATTTAAATGTCAAAATTTATTTCGTATTAACTGCTAGTACAAATCAGTGAATTCGTTAAAAATTCTTCTCCATGTATGAAATGCCATAGGTTTGAACACAAAAACTTGTAAGGCATTATCCTAATGAAGAGATAAGTTACGTAAATGTGAAAGTCTCAGCCGGTGTTTAGGTAAGTCCATGTTTCATTTCTCGTGACACTATCACAATGATGTCAACAGCAACAACTCAATTCAAATGGTGATCTACTGATCTGGGTGGTGTAGCGGCTAACACAATGGGTTCGTATTCGAGAGGAGACCAGATAAAATTCTTGTACAGCCATACAGATTTCAGGACGATTTCTTTGATAAGACCATCGTCATTTTTCCGCCCCATACTTATCGAATTCGAGCGTTTGCTTAGTTTCTGATTTAGTCATAAAATGGGGTTTACTAATTTCTTTTAATTCTGTTCGGAGTTGGATCCCATGTCAGATTGGAGTGTTCCATGAAATACACTATCTCACCAAAAGATATCCCGATACTTTCAATGATGTCTGAATGTCTATGGAGGAATGGCAGCCTATTTTTCCTCAATAGCCGAAACAGAGAAGGTTTTGACGTTTGGCAGACCATTCTATTTCAGTAATGTTATTGTCCACACCCCCCATGAACCATGGACCTTGCCGCTGGTGGGGAGCCTTGCGTGCCTCAGCGATACAGATGGCCGTACTGTAGGTACAACCACAACGGAGGGGTATCTGTTGAGAGGCCAGACAAACGTGTGGTTCCTGAAGAGGGGTAGCAGCATTTTCAGTAGCTGCAGGGGCAACAGTCTGTATGATTGACTGATCTGGCCTTGTAACAATAACCAAAACGGCCTTGTTGTGCTGGTACTGCGAACGGCTGAAAGCAAGGGGAAACTACAGCCGTAATTTTTCCCGATGGCATGCATCTTTACTGTATGGTTAAATGATGATGAAGTCCTCTTTGGTAAAATATTCCGGAGGTAAAATAGTCCCCCATTCGGATCTCCGGGCGGGGACTACTCAAGAGGACGTTGTTATCAGGAGAAAGAAAACTGGCGTTTTACTGATCGGTGCGTGGAATGTCAGATCCCTTAATCGGGCAGGTAGGTTAGAAAATTTAAAAAGTGAAATGGATAGTTTAAACTTAGATATAGTGGAAATTAGTGAAGTTCGGTGGCAGGAGGAACAACACTTTTGCTCAGGTGAATACAGGGTTATAAATACATAATCAAACGGGGGTAATGCAGGGGCAGGTTTAATAATGAATAAAAAATAGGAGTGGGGGTAAGCTACTACAAACAGAATAGTGAACGCATTATTATGGCCAAGATAGACACGAAGCCCACGCCTACTACAGTAGTACAAGTTTATATGCCAACTAGCTCTGCAGATGATGAAGAACTTGATGAAATGTATGATGAGATAAAAGAAATTATTCAGATAGTGAAAGGAGACGAAAATTTAATAGTCATGGGTGACTGGAATTCGAGTATAGGAAAAGGAAGAGAAGGAAACGTAGTAGGTGAATATGGATTGGGGGTAAGAAATGAAAGAGGAAGCCGTCTGTTAGAATTTTGCACAGAGCATAACTTAATCATAGCTAACACTTGGTTCAAGAATCATAAAAGAAGGTTGTATACATGGAAGAATCCTGGAGATACTAAAAGGTATCAGATAGATTACATAATGGTAAGACAGAGATTTAGGAACCAGGTTTTAAATTGTAAGACATTTCCAGGGGCAGATGTGGACTCTGACCACACTCTATTGGTTATGAACTGCAGATTAAAATTGAAGAAACTGCATAAAGGTGGAAATTTAAGGAGATGGGACCTTCATAAACTGACTAAACCAGAGGTTATACAGAGTTTCAGGGAGAGCATAAAGGAACAATTGACAGCAGTGGGGGAAAGAAGTACAGTAGAAGAAGAATGGGTAGCTCTGAGGGATGAAGTAGTGAAGGCAGCAGAGGATCAAGTAGGTAAAAAGATGAGGGCTAGTATAAATCCTTGGGTAACAGAAGAAATATTGAATTTAATTGATGAAAGGAGGAAACATAAAAACTCAGTAAATGAAGTAGGCAAAAAGGTAGACAAACGTCTCAAAAATGAGGTCGACAGGAAGTGCAAAATGGCTAAGCATTCATGGCTAGAGGACAAATGTAAGAATGTAGAGGCTTATCTCGCTAGGGGTAGGGATAGATACTGCCTACAGGAAAATTAAAGAGACCTTTGAGAAAAGAGAACTACTTGTATGAATATCAAGAGCTCAGATGGCAACCCAGTCCTAACCAAAGAAGGGAAAGCAGAAAGGTGGAAGGAGTATATAGAGAGTCTATACAAGGACGACGTACTAGAGGACAATAATATAGAAATGGAAGACAATGTAAATGAAGATGAAATGGGAGTTACGATACTGCGAGAAGAGTTTGACAGAGCACTGAAAGCCCTGAGCCGTAACAAGGCTTCGGGAGTACACAACATTCCATTAGAACTACTGACGGTCTTGGGAGAGCCAGTCCTGACAAAACTCTACCATGTGATGAACAAGATGTATGAGATAGGCGAAGTACCCTCAGACTTCAAGAAGAATATAATAAATCCAATCCCAAAGAAAGCAGGTGTTGACATATGTGAAAATTACCGAACTATCAGATTAATAAGTCACAGCTGCCAAATACTAACGCGAATTCTTTACAGACGAATGGAAAAACTGGTAGAAGCTGACCTCGGGGAAGATCAGTTTGGATTCCGTAGAAATATGGGATCACATGAGGCAATACTGACCTTACGACTTATCTTAGAAGAAAGATTAAGGAAAGGCAAACCTACGTTTCTAGCATTTGTAGACTTAGAGAAAGCTTTTGACAATGTTGACTGGAATACTCTCTTTCAAATTCTGAAGGTGGCAGGAGTAAAATACAGGGAGTGAAATGCTATTTACAATTTGTACAGAAATGAGGTGGCATTTATAAGACTCGAGGAGCATGAAAGGGAAGCAGTGTTTGGGAAGGGAGTGAGACAGGGTTGTAGCCTGTCCCAATGTTATTCAATCTGTATATTGAGCAAGCAGTAAAGGAAACAAAAGAAAAATTCGGAGTAGGTATTAAAATCCATGGAGAAGAAATAAAAAGTTTGAGATTCGCCGATGACATTGTAATTCTGTCAGAGACAGCAAAGGACTTGGAAGAGCAGTTGAACGGACTGGACAGTGTCTTGAAAGGAGGATATAAGATGAACATCAATAAAAGCAAACAGAAGATAATGGAATGTAGTCGAATTAAGTCTTGTGATGCTGAGGGAATTAGATTAGGAAATGAGACACTTAAAGTAGTAAAGGAGTTTTGCTATTTGGGGAGCAAAATAACTGATGATGTTCGAAGTAGAGAAGATATAAAATGTAGACTGGCAATGGCAAGGAATGCGTTTCTGAAGAAGAGAACTTTGTTAATATCGAGTATAGATTTAAGTGTCAGGAAGTCGTTTCTGAAAGCATTTGTATGGAGTGTACCCATGTATGGAAGTGAAACATGGATGATAAACAGCGTGGACAGGAAGAGAATAGAAGCTTTCGAAATGTGGTGCTACAGAAGATTACTGAAGATTAGAGGGGTAGATCACATAACTAATGAGGAGGTATTGTATAGAATTGGGGAGAAGAGAAATTTGTGGCACGACTTGACTAGAAGAAGGTATCGGTTGGTAGGTCATGTTCTGAGGCATAAAGGGATGGCCAATGTATTATTGGAGGGCAGCGTGGAGGTTAAAAATCCTAGAGGGAGACCAAGAGATGAATACACTAAGCAAATTCAGAAGAATGTAGGTTGCAGTAGGTACTGCGAGATGAAGAAACTTGCACAGGATAGGGTAGCATGGAGAGCTGCATCAAACCAGTCTCGGGACTCAAGACCACAACAACAACAACAACAACATTGTCCACAAACTATTGCCTCATACATGCTGCTTTATGAAGCGTGCATTGTCACGCCGATACAAAAAGTCATTGTCTCCGAATTGTCCCTCTAATATACGCAGTACACTGTGCTGTAAAAAGTATTCATATCCTTACGCATTTAGCGTTTCATTTAGTGCATTTAGCAGAGCAAATGATTCCGGAATAGTCCCCTATTCGGATCTCCGGGAGGGGACTGCCAAGGGGGAGGTTACCATGAGAAAAAGATTGAATAATCAACCAAAGGATAATGTTCTGCGAGTCGGGGCGTGGAATGTCAGAAGCTTGAACGTGGTAGGGAAACTAGAAAATCTGAAAAGGGAAATGCAAAGGCTCAATCTAGATATAGTAGGGGTCAGTGAAGTGAAGTGAAGGAAGACAAGGGTTTCTGGTCAGATGAGTATCGGGTAATATCAACAGCAGCAGAAAATGGTATAACAGGTGTAGGATTCGTTATGAAGAGGATGGTAGCGCAGAGGGTCTGTTACTGTGAACAGTTCAGTGACCGGGTTGTTCTAATCAGAATCGACAGCAGACCAACACCGACAACGATAGTTCAGGTATACATGCAGACGTCGCAAGCTGAAGATGAACAGATAGAGAAAGTGTATGAGGATATTGAAAGGGTAATGCAGTATGTAAAGGGGGACGAAAATCTAATAGTCATGGGCGACTGGAATGTAGTTGTAGGGGAAGGAGTAGAAGAAAAGGTTACAGGAGCATATGGGCTTGGGACAAGGAATGAAAGAGGAGAAAGACTAATTGAGTTCTGTAACAAGCTTCAGCTAGTAATAGCGAATACCCTGTTCAAGAATCACAAGAGGAGGAGGTATACTTGGAAAAGGCCGGGAGATACGGGAAGATTTCAATTAGATTACATCATGGTCAGACAGAGATTTTGAAATCAGATACTGGATTGTAAGGCGTACCCAGGAGCAGATATAGACTCAGATCACAATATAGTACTGATGAAGAGTAGGCTAAAGTTCAAGACATTAGTCAGGAAGAATCAATAAACTAGGAAGTGGGATACGTTTGAAGTTCTCTAACGCTATAGATACAGCAATAAGGAATAGCGCAGTAGGCAACACAGCTGAAGAGGAATGGACGTCTCTAAAAAGGGCCATCACAGAAGTTGGGAAGGAAAACGTAGCTATAAAGAAGGTAGCTGCGAAGAAACCAAGTGTAACAGAAGAAATACATCAGTTGATTGATGAAAGGAGGAAGTGCAAACATGTTCCGGGAAAATCAGGAATACAGAAATACAAGTCGCTGAGGAATGAAATAAATAGGAAGTGCAGGGAAGCTAAGACGAAATGGCTGCAGGAAAAATGTGAAGACATCGAAAAAGATATGATTGTCGGAAGGACAGACTCAGCATACAGGAAAGTCAAAACAACCTTTGGTGACATTAAAAGCAACAGAGTTAACATTAAGAGTGCAACGGGAATTCCACTGTTAAATGCAGAGGAGAGAGCAGACAGGTGGAAAGAATACATTGAGAGCCTCTATGAGGGTGAAGATTTGTCTGATGTGATAGAAGAAGAAACGGGAGTCGATTTAGAAGATATAGGGGATCCAGTATTAGAATTGGAATTTAAAAGAGCTTTGGAGGACTTACGGTCAAATAAGGCAGAAGGGATAGATACAATTCCATCAGAATTTCTAAAATCGTTAGGGGAAGTGGCAACAAAACGACTATTCACGTTGGTGTGTAGAATATATGAGTCTGGCGACATACCATCTGACTTTCGGAAAAGTATCATCCACACAATTTCGAAGACGGCAAGAGCTGACAAGTGCGAGAATTATCGCACAATCAGATTAACAGCTCATGCATCGAAGCTGCTCACAAAAATAATATACAGAAGAATGGAAAAGAAAATCGAGAATGCGCTAGGTGACGATCAGTTTGGCTTTAGGAAAAGTAAAGGCACGAGAGAGGCAATTCTGACGTTACGGCTAATAATGGAAGCAAGGCTAAAGAAAAATCAAGACACGTTCATAGGATTTGTCGACCTGGAAAAAGCGTTCGACAATATAAAATGGTGCAAGCTGTTCAAGATTCTGAAAAAAGTATGGGTAAGCTATAGGGAGAGACGGGTCATATACAATATGTACAACAACCAAGAGGGAATAATAAGAGTGGACGATCAAGAACGAAGTGCTCGTATTAAGAAGGGAGTAAGACAAGGCTGCAGCCTTTCGCCCCTACTCTTCAATCTGTACATCGAGGAAGCAATGATGGAAATAAAAGAAAGGTTCAGGAGTGGAATTAAAATACAAGGTGAAAGGATATCAATGATACGATTCGCTGATGGCATTGCTATCCTGAGTGAAAGCGAAGAAGAATTAAGTGATCTGCTGAACGGAATGAACAGTCTAATGAGTACACAGTATGGTTTGAGAGTAAATCGGAGAAAGACAAAGGTAATGATAATTAGTAGAAATGAGAACAGCGAGAAACTTAACATCAGGATTGATGGTCAATGAAGTTAAGGAATTCTGCTACCTAGGCAGTAAAATAACCAATGACGTACGGAGCAAGGAGGACATAAAAAGCAGACTCGATATGGTAAAAAAGGCATTTCTGGCCAAGATAAGTCTACTAATATCAAATACCGTCCTTAATTTGAAGAAGAAATTTCTGAAGATGTACGTCTGGAGAACAGCATTGTATGGTAGTGAAACATGGACTGTGGGAAAACCGGAACAGAAGAGAATCGAACCATTTGAGATGTGGTGCTATAGACGAATGTTGAAAATTAGGTGGACTGATAAGGTAAGGAATGAGGAGGTTCTACGCAGGATCGGAGAGGAAAGGAATATGTGGAAAACACTGATAAGGAGAAGGGACAGGATGACAGGACATCTGCTAAGACATGAGGGAATGACTTCCATGGTACTAGAGGGAGCTGTAGAGGGCAAAAACTGTAGAGGAAGACAGAGATTGGAATACGTCAAGCAAATAATTAAGACGGAGGTTGCAAGGGCTACTCTGAGATGAAGACGTTAGCACAGGAAAGGAATTCGTGGCGGGCCGCATCAAACCAGTCAGTAGACTGATGACAAAAAAAAAATAGGGGAGCAGACACTAATCAGAAAAAATATTTCCAAACTGTAACAACCCCTCCTCCATATTTCACTGTTGGCAATACATATGATGGCATGTTTTCATCAAATTCAAACCCTTCTACTGGATTATCACAGGGCTTAGCGCGAGCCACGCTCCAAATCACTCGTTTCCAGTCATTCACTGTCTAATGGCGACGCTCTTGACAGCACCTCAAATGTTGCGAGTACTGACTCCAGAATTGTGTGGCTCGACCATTCATGTCCCTATGTAATGTAATATTATTGTAGTATTCCGGCTGCGAGTACCAGTGATGATGTGCTATCGTAATTTAGACGACAACGCTCTTTGCTGTGAAAAAAGAGTACCTAGTTTTTTTCAATTGTTGGAGATAAGGAATGCCGATTGATCATTGTGTTTCTTTTGAAGACAGATGAATTTGCATATTGACCTAATTTGAAGCTCAGACGTCAACTTATAATCTCAATTATCAAGAATAAAAGAAATTCCTCTTGCGGAAAAGAAGGTAAGTATCGTATTTTATTCGATGATGGATCCTCAGATCTTCATAAAAACTATTACTGTGTTTAGCAATACAGTGCACAGTGATTTATTCGCGAATTAAGAATACTGGGCGAACGCGCTGGATTTGCCGAGCGGTCATGGACGGTGCGGCTGGTCCCGACGGAGGTTCGAGTCCTCCCTCGGGCATGGGTGTGTGTCTTTGTCCTTGGGATAATTTAGGTTAAGTACTGTGTAAGCTTAGGGACTGATGACCTTAGCAGATTTCAAAACAGAAGAAAGAAGACTGAGCGAATCTGCTACTATCGCGGTCCGAACGACACGCAATATTTCGCAGTCAGCTTGTGTGTTCAAGACGTTCCCTAAGCGATCAGTTTGTTAGTCAGAAGTTACCACACTGCCATTTGTTCAACCTTCACATTCTGAAAGTGTTTCCAGAAAATCTTACGGTGACTGTGAGTACTTTAGCTGCCAAGAGCGACAGAGTCTTCATCGCGAGTTGTAGCAGTTTTGTCCAACTTTGCCTGGCGTTCTCTGAGGACCGGAGAAACGGATCCCTCCGATCGCCAGCCCGTCCTGTACCTAACCCTTTCTCTCCTTACAGCAGCCACGAAGAAAACATAATCATCTATAATCAATTTTTTTCACAGGTGTTTATCTTAAAAAGGTAAAAATTTTTAGAATGAATGCATCTAGGCAAAAAAATTAAAAGAGAGGTTAAATGCAGTATCTGTCTTATTTGTGTCAAAGTCAAAGGTCAAGTTAGCTAATTAATTAATTTTATTACGACGTAGCAGTTCATTAAAACGCCATTGATTGTAACTTCTTACACGCAATCATTCTACTAACTGGACTGCTGGTAGCACTTTGGAAGTGATTTCTTCTACTGCTTTCATGCGATTTTTACAATTACCTTCCACAATGCTTTACGGTTCCTGTTCCGCAGTATATAATGTCTACCTGGTCTTGGTTCTGTGGGTCTCCCTTCGCGTTTTCACTTCATCATCACATCACCAAAAGTCGCTCTGGGGAGCTTTAGAACGGTTCCATTGTACCTGAGAGATTTGTTATTCAGATGACATTCAATGGCCAGATTACGTTCGAAGTCACGCAGCTCTCCTGACCAGCCCATTCCACTGTTACTGCTTCTATACTGACAACTTAATACTCCCAACCTTATTTTGTTCTGGTGTGTCCGCATCTTGTGACATCTAGTGGCCAATTCCACATGGTGTCCGGATACTTTTGTTCGGATATTATACGAATGTGGTCATCGCAGTATGACAGTTGGATGTGGGAGTCGTCCGCATGTGCTACGTGTGATTACTTAGTGGGCCTCAAACGGTGTCGGCGGACCTGTTGTAATGAAGGGTTTTTAATTTGTGGATAACGAACCATCGTCGCAGACAAGTCGACACTCGTTGCAGTGCACCAGCATCAAGCGAATAAACTTTTTATTCTGGTACTACTTATTGGAGAAGATGTTGGTGGTTTTCAGATTGTTCCGTCCAATATCCGCTCTTCGCTGTGGCTTAATTTCTATCTACGCAAACCACTGATGCAGCAGAACATCCTGTCGGAAGAGAGATGTTGCAATATGATGAATCTATTTCCTTGGATACCAATAACTCTGCCTCATTCTAACGCACGTACATTTATTTCTTTGTTGTCCATTATGTATGTTCTAACTTTTTTAAGTTCCTAATTCATTTAACGCTTCTTTATGGACAGCAGAGCGCAATACTGATTTAAGAGATGGAAAAGAGTCACCGTGGTACAACAACAGAGTTAGAAAACTGCTACGGAACCAAAGGGAACTTCACAGCAAACATAAACATATCCATAGCCTTAAAGACATCATTTAGTACCGCGAAAGCGTTACGGAGATGATAGATTCCAGTGGAAGACACTGCAAGAGAGACGCTCAGTAGCTCGGTACTGGCTTTTGTTGAAGTTTCGAGAACATACCTTCACCGACGGGTCAAGCAGTATATTGCTCCCTCCTACGTATATCTCGCGAAGAGACCATAAGGATAAATTCAGAGAGTTTAGAGCCCACACAGAGGCATACTGACATTCTTTCTTTCCACAAACAATACGAGACTGGAATAGAAGGGAGAACCGTTGGAGGTACTCAAGGTACCCTCCACCACACACCGTCAGGTGGGTTGCGGAGTATAGATGTAGATGTAGATGTGCGGTAATATAATGGAGGTCTCTGCTGAGCGTACGTGTAACCTATTTTTCTGTAATCTTAACTGCATATTTCTGGCAGATTATGCTCCGTTAAGGTGAAAGAAGGGCCCTGGCGTTTGGCACCACTGATGTCAGCTTTCAGCTGCGATAATTCGTGTTGCATAATTGGTACGGCAGAGGCTCGAAGCACCCTCATGTAGCCCACTTAAACTTTTAGGGCTCCTCTTTCGGCGCACGGACTACAATCTACATAATCTCCTTTGTGCTTTCGTGGTTTGTGCCCTTAGACATTTATATCACTGTAACACAAAAAAGAACGATGCATCACGAAGGCATCATCCAATTGGACGGAAAACAGTAGAGGTTCCATACATGTACAGACAAACAGATGATTACAATTTCACAAAACTTGGATGATTTACCCTAGGTAAAGAATTCCCAAATGGAGCAAGTCAGTATCGCGTTGGTCCACCTCTGGCCCTTATGCAAACAATTATTCGGCATGATAGAGTTGTTGGATGCCCTTTCTAGGGATATGGTGCCAAATTCCATCCAATTATCGCGTTCAATCGTTACACTCCCGAGCTGGTGGAAGAGCCCTGCCCATAATGCTCCAAACGTTCTCGGAAGAGATCCGGCAATATTGCTGGTCAAGGTAGGGTTTGGCCAGCACGGAGACAAGTAGCAGAAACTCTCGACGTATGCGGGATGGTGTTTTCTTGCTGAAGTGTGAGCCCAGGATTGCTTGCCATGAAGGGCAACAAGACGGGTCGAAAAATGTCGTCGACGTACCACTGTGCTGTAAAGGTGCCCCGGATGACAACCAAATGAGTCCTGATACGAAATAAAATGGCACGCGATACCATGACTTCTGGTTGTCTGTCCGTATGGCATGCGACAGTCTGGTTGTGAAGACTGCCATTAATCTCTATACGAACAAGCCCGTTTGCGGTTGTGTCAGGCACCACTACAGTCTTGCTGACTGCAGTAGGAGTGTCTCCAGAGCCCTGATTACCAGCGAAGATGAGTGTGGAGACGCCCCGGACACTGGGGGTTTACCAGTTTGACTCTCGCCCACCTTATGGCCTGACAACAAGGGGTGATGGTCTGGGGTTCCACTTTGTTTCATAGGAGTAACTCCTTGGTTGTCATCCCCAGCATCGTTACAGCACTGAACGTTAACGATATTATACGTCACGTCTTGCTGCCCTGCCTGGAAAGGCACCTTGGGCTTGCATTTCAATAAGATAATGCCCTTCCACATACGGCGGGAGTTTCTAATGCTTGTCCTCGTGTTTGCCGAACCCTACCCTGGCCAACAAGGCCGCCGAATCTCTCCCCGATTGAAAACTTTCAAAGCATTGTAGGTAGCGTCCTCCAATCAGCTCCGAATTTTGACAATCCAACGCGCCAGTTTGGCAGTATTGGATCCGATATCCCTCAGGAGGACTTCGAAGAACCCTGTCAATCGATGCCAATCCGAAGAACTGATTCCACAAGGGGCAGAGGTGGACTAACGCGTTATTGATTTTCTCAATTTGTGAAGCTCTTTCTCTTGAATAAATCATCTATTTTTTCTGAAATTTTAATCATTTGTTTGTCTGCTCATGTACGTCAGATATACCGATTTCCGTTCCATTCCGATAATCCATAGTTGCGGGTCGTTTTTTTCATCTTATACCATACTATTCAAACTATGTCTGTTGTGCCTGAAACACGACTGACAATGCTAATGTTTATGTGCTGATGTTGCTAGGTCAGGATACTAGTTAGTTTCTCTTTTTTCCGAAGTATGTTTGCTATAGTTTCTATTCAATGTTAATATGCACTAGGAAAATTCTCCTGTGTTATATAAAGACGGTTCTCTGCGCTTGTATGATCTGTTAGAGCTCACAGTGCTTCCAGTGAACTCCTCGTTAATCATTTCCTACTACTCCTTGAGGTTCTTATTGGAAATGATATTTTTATCGCCATAAATGAAGTTGTGATTTAGTACAAGTTCAAATGGTTCAAATGGCTCTGAGCACTATGCGACTTAATTTCTGAGGTCATCAGTCGCCTAGAACTTAGAACTAATTGAACCTAACTAACTTAAGGACATCACACACATCCATGCGCGAGGCAGGATTCGAACCTGCGACCGTAGAGGTCGCTCGGCTCCAGACTGTAACGCCTAGAACTGCACGGCCACTCCGGCCGACTTTAGTACAAGTCCTACGTGTACAGTGATACTTGAAGTTTTCCCGTCGCACTGATTATTCTATGAGGTTTCGCGGTTGCAGCCGGATCATGTTGACTTCTTGCTATAATATTTCGGCTGGACGGCTGGACGGCTGCCAGGGGGACATATTGTGGCAAGAAGACAACACGATACAGCTGCAATCCCAAAACCTTATAAATACCCATGTGTACTGCTGTTATAACTGACCTAAACTTGATTTTATACCATATATCGTCTCCAGAGTATTGTATGATTTGCCACTTATAAGAGACTTTTATACACTTTTGAGCTACTCACTTCGAAAAAACTACCTAAGAGCTTCTGACACTCTGATTGTGGCGGCTACGAATCGTGCCATGTGAACCACGAGGCACAAAATTTGTTTGGAAGCAATCCCGATACATGACAGTTTAATCTCCCCGTGCAATAACAGAGATAAGATGGATGTGAGTCCAAGAATGTCGCATACCGTGGAAGACATCACTGGTGTACGGTATTTAATAGACGGAACTCAGATCTGCTCAGTGGTTATAAAGGAACACTTCTGTCCATGTGTGTTCCTCTAATCATTTCGACAAAACTGGGACCGAGCGATATGGCGCAGTGGTTAGCACACTGGACTCGCATTCGGGAGGACGCCGGTTCAAAACCTCGTTCGGCCATCTTCATTTAGGTTTTCCGTGATTTCCTTAAATCGCTTCAGGCAAATGCCAGGATGGTTCCTTTGAAACGACGGCCGACTTCCTTCCCCATCCTTCCCTAATACTATTGGACCCATGATCTCGCTGTTTGGTCCCTTCCCCCCAAATCACCTAACGAACGAACAAAACTGGGATATGCGGAGAGGTCGGGAATTATGTGGTCGAAGGTACATGTCACCTACTGGATATTGAGGGCGGAGCAACGGATGTACGTGGTCGAGTAGTAGCTTCCTGTATCATTCGGCGGTGACAGAAGACACCAACTGTATCAGGGGCCCCATTTCATCTCATTTAAGCATCCTCATACGACTTTACGTCTATTACGCACCAGAACGTGCCCTGTTGACAATGAGGGTAAGTCACCTCATGAAGGTTTCGATACACTTGTAGTCTTGCCAACAATGCGAAACAGTACTCACGATATTAAGTGAGCTTTTTCCAATGATTAGCGCATCCAATGGAGGTGTTTCAGCGATCATGATAATTTTTGAGTCTTGTGATGAGTAGCGGTACAGTTACTAATCATGGCTGGTGTACCACATATGCGAGTAGGTGATTCTGTATGAAATGGCTACACAGAGAGTGTTATTATACAACACCGTGGCAGTTGTCTCTGGTAGTGGCAGTTAACATGAATTACACTATACACTTTAGAGCTTTGGCATGTTGGTACACGAATAGCATCTGTTCTACCATGTATCAGACACTCAAGAGCTGGCCGATGTGAAACACGAAAATATTCTGCGTTTCGCGCCTCCTGCACTCGAGTGCATCGATGGACAGGCTGCAACGTAGTCACTTGTCACTCTGAACTACACTGTTCTCTGTGGCGACTGCATCGCTCCAGCTACGTCACACCAACCAACTTTAATTTAGTTTCTCATCCATGTAATGTAGCTAATGGTGCTTCTTGTCAGGCTCGCTTCGTCTTTTACAGCTAACATCAAACATGCGGATTCGCCGCGGGGTCTGGGGAGCCTTGTCACGGTCCGCGCGGCTTCCCTCGTCAGAGGTTCGAGTCCTCCCTCGGGCATGTGTGTGTTTGTGTGTTGTCATTAGCGTAAGTTAGTTTAAGTTAGATTAAGTAGCGTGTAAGATTAGGGACCGATGACCTAGCAGTTTGATGCCTCCTCCCCCCCCCCCCTCCCCTCTTTTGAACCAACCAACCAACCAACCATGCAGCATCGCTGAACAGGTACCTGGAAGTCAATCAGTATTCCACTACTTTCGTGTCGAACTTTTGCAGATTTACATCGTTATGACGTCATGTATGGAGAACTTTCAGATCGACCCGTTCTTTCTCTGGATGTCTTACAAGTGCTTCTTGGGTGAAAGAAAGCTACAGTGAGTGATTTCCTAAAGTCTGTGTGTCTAAACGATCCAACGTAACTAGACCACAGATAAATTAGTGTATATAATAATCTTGGTTAGAAGAAAACAGATACACGATATTGTACATCTGATATACATGTAGTACTACATAAAAACGAAACTACACTTTCTGATGAAAGAGTGAAACACGCAGAAGATATAGTCAAATTTCAATTTAACTTCGTACATGTACACCCCATCAGCGGGTACTTAAATGGTTTGAGCTTCAGTACTCTGTGAAAGGTATAACGATCATCAAAGTGCAGTAGTATTGTTCGTGTTTAGTTTTGCTACTAGACATTGCTTGATATATAAGTGGCATGAACAACGTCAGACGTTCAGTGATCACTGTGAATGACACAGAGATGCTGCGAACACGTGTGAGACAGCATTATCAGCACCTGGCAGAGTTTGAAAGAGGCCTCACTATGCGCCTCCATTTGGTCGGCCGATCGAATTCTGTAATATTCAGATGTATAGGGCATTCGGACGTGACACACCTTCGATGTTGGACTTCATGGAAACATGGTGGTGGACATACTCCCAAAAGGGAGTACTGAGTACGAAAGACATCGTAACCCCATCTCATCTCCTCCTGCCATACGAGAACAAGTAATGGACTCGCTGCAACATTCTGTAGCATTCATCGCCCAACATTGATCGGATACTAGCAATCTGGATTGCTGAATTACCGTCCCAAGCGTAGGCTGCCGTTAAAACCATAACTCGAACTGCTGCATTAGGAGTTGTGCCATATCCAGCTACATAAATGGCTTTGCATTGTGCTCAGCGATCAATCACGGTCCTGCACTGCCTCAGATGACCAATAGTCGACGGGTATGTCGGCTACTCGGGTAGAAATACCATTCTTCCAATGTTTTAAACATGCATAGCGGTGTTACTCTTGGCATCATGGAGTGGAGGAACCATCAGGCATGACTTCAGGAAAAGGCCGATAATGATTGAGGGGACTATGACGGCACAACGATACGTCACGGACATCCTGCGCCTTTACGTGTTACGTCTCATGCTACAGCATTGTGGTGCCATTTTTCAACAGAACAATGCTCCTATACCCATTTAACGTGTCTGTGTGAACCGTCTGCGTGATGGTGAGGTACAATCGTGGCCAGCTGTATCCCCACATATGCACCAGTAGAACATGTGCAGGATCAGCGCGGACGTCATCACTGTCCCTGTGCCAATATCAAGGATGTCAAGCACCATCTGTAACAGTTGTGGGCCAATTTGCCTCAGGAGAGAATTCAACGCCTTTACATCTTTCCCAACCCCATCAGAGCATACACTCAAGCGGGGCTGTAACATCATACAAGTATTTGGGCTCATACTACAAAGTTCTTTGTAAACTTAACTCGATTTGTAACTACGAAAATAACATTACGTATCCTCTCAACCCGTGAAGTTTCGTTTCGTTTCCTCCTCCCCTTCTGGCTGTTTCTTTTCGTTTGTCAGTCACTATATTGTATATATCTTCTGTACTTACTAAAGAGTAGTATACCAGAATGAAAACTTTCGTGTTACATTTTAAACACTAAGATTCATCGCTCACATATTTCAACTTTGATTCACATATTTCAATGGTGATGAAGATTATGGACACTGGAAGATGTAAAATAGTGAACGACTATCTGTACGATGATTAATGAAATGTTACTCAGCAGCAAATAAATTTCGTAGCTAGGTGTCACAAAGGGAGTGCTTCAGGTCAGTTTAAATTAGTTCATGTTACTAATTTATGACAGGATAACTTGAATAACACTGAAATCTGCTGCTTTTCTCGTAACCACAAGATAAATATTTTTATTAAATCCTATATCCAGTGCCATTTCAAGTCCTAAGTGACACAAGCGGTCCCCTAGGACGCCAAAGTTAGGGGCGGCAGAGGCGGCCAAATGCAATATTTGTATAAAGGGTGGATCATATTCAGTAGCGGAAACAACCGATTTCCACGCTCACTGGATTTAAATTTATTTTTAAACGTCTTACCAAGAGCGCAAGGAACGCCAAATAAGACATGAGGGAGGGAGGGGAGGTGGGACTGGGAGCCAAATTTTATGTCACTTCTGTGGAAAAATGACATCGGACCAGCCCTGGCCATATCTAGAATTAGGCTATTTACTGAATGAGTAGGAGCAAAGTTTGAAACAAGAAGAGTTGAGGTACACGGAGTGAGAGAGCACCCGTATGACAGCGTTTCTCTGACATGGAACTCGTTGCGGCGAGTGGCTAACGCTTCCAGGGCGAAGAGCTAACACTTAAGTTGTTTCTCACTGCAAAACTCATTTCGCTGAGTGCTTACATAACTTTTCTTCACAGATGACTTACGGGTTTTAACTTGTTAACTCGATGAAGAGGCCAAGAACTCACAAAGTTCCGCAAGCTGCAGTTACATTTTCTGGAACTTGTTTTTCTATGTCACGACGACATACTGGACGGTAAAGGAACAGATATTGCATAATCTAATATATAAACTTTCTTATAGGTTATCAGTGCGTCAGTGAAGAATGCTCTGAAATCTCTAGGAGTTATACGTATTCCACAAAATATGGGCGGTTTGGCTTAAAAAATTTAAAGGATATGCTCCCGAATTATCATTACCTTTTGGATGATCTCTTTTTTATTTGTGTGTTATAATACTCAGTCGACGAAGCATACTACAGAGGCGGACTCACAATGTTTCTGTAGTAATGAAGGTAATGTTTCTGATTGCATCGGAAACTCTCATCCTATCAGAAAACACGGTAAACATGTATGGAAATGGAGATCACGATACAGTATAGGATACCAGTAAGTTGTTTGCGTGTGAAAATCTAGAATATCACGTAAACTTAAGTATGGAGGCTCTGGTAATCTGTCACATTTACGAATTCAGTTCGTGCAGATTGTGCGAGAACGTGCATCGAACACTCACATTCTAGCCTAATGATTGCTAGTAAGGCAGGAAGTACGGTTAGAGTTGATCGACACCTTATCATGAAAGTCACTCGGTCAGGAGTTTGACACAAAGAGGGAGACGAATAAAAATTCAGGAAAAATGATTTTCACAATGCATAAAAGTCGAAATATGAGTGATTCAACAGTATTTACAAGTTCACGATTTAAAATACGAGACCGTTCTCTTAACAAAAGTTCCACACTTTTCAGTATGTTTAGCTTTTCACGAATAAGAGTTCGACACGTAAACAACTACTTACAAAGTGGCGACATGGTCTTTGAATCGATTAACACATGAAAATAGGAACCAGATGTTTGTTTGTTTGGGCATCTTCCGTAGCAGCTGTTAACATCTGTTATTATAGGTTATCTGTCTTGAGCTGACTGCGTATCGAGATCGCATTCTCGCTTCCCGAGCACCGAGTCGCGGGTTCGGTTCCCGGCGGGGCCAGGGATTTTCACCTGCCTCGAGATGACTGGGTGTTTGTGTTGTCCTCATCATTTCATCATCATTCATGAAAGTGGCGAGATTGAACTGGGCAAAGATTGGGAATTTGTACGGCCGCTGATAACAGTGCAGTTGAGCGCCCCACAAAACAAACATCATCATCGTCAAGACAGATAACCTATAATAACAGAGGAACCAGATGCATTTACGCTGCACACCTTGTTAGAACTTTGGTCTCAACGATTATTAAAATTTTGGTCTCAAGCAGTTTACTAAGTCTATATGTTCATTATTGGTTTATTTTTACTTTCTTTTTCTGGTGGTGTCAAGAATTATTTGACTGAAGTGTTGATAAAATCTATTTCAACGCGCCGGGTAACTTCTCAAAAGTCCTTTCCACCAAATTGTCTGGTTCCCAATACTATGTTTTATCTATTTAAGTTACTTTTCCTTTAAATATGAACGTTTTAGGTTAAACTTTAGCGTGACTGTTATTGACATGAAATGAAACAACAAGTTTACTGTTACCAGTCACCGTCTTATTTATTTCCGAACCGTTACATTTGTCAGTGTCACATGTATACTGTCAGTGACAGTATACATGTGATGTGTTACGACAGCGAAAGGAACCTGTGAGCACTGGAGGTAGTGCCACAAGTTCCTCCAAAAAATCGTAACACAGCACACACACAAATGTCACACTAACTAACGTAAATCCACCCCATGATGGAGGTTTAAACCTTTGAAACGCGTCGCGGAAATAAATAAAACGGTGACTGGTAACAGTAAACTTGTTGTTTCATTTAATACTTTTCCTTTCCCGATAGTACTCAAGAGAAAAATATTATAAAATAAAGAACAAACCGCCTTCAGTCACAAGTTGCATTTATTTATTGCACTATGCATTTCGAGCCCTGGAGGCTCATCTTCAGGTGCTTTTTAGTGATTTACTTCATGTGTTTTAGTTGTTTGCCTGTTGATATTACATTTTTGGTTACAACATGGTATATTGTAAATATAAGTTTAACAGCGTTAATAATATGAAAGTAACTTACAGTTAACATTTTCATAACACTTTCATATTATTAACGCTGTTAAACTTATATTTACAATATACCATGTTGTAACCAAAAATGTAATATCAACAGGCAAACAACTAAAACACATGAAGTAAATCACTAAAAAGCACCTGAAGATGAGCCTCCAGGGCTCGAAATGCATAGTGCAATAAATAAATGCAACTTGTGACTGAAGGCGGTTTGTTCTTTATTTTACGAAAGTAAAACAGTCGCGGACGAAACACTGGTAAACAATGGATAAAATTAAAAAATATTATATTCTTTCTCATGCACATCTGGGTATTTTCGTTCCATCAAACACAACTACGAGTCAATCCTAAACTAATGCTTCCCATTTATTTTCATGGAAACTACACTGATGTGACGGAAGTCATGGGATATCTCCTAATATCGTATGGGACCACCTTTTGCCCGGCGTAATGCAGCATCTCGACCTGGCGTGGACTCAGCAAGTCGCTGGAAGTCAGGTGAAGAAATATTGAGCGATGTTGTCTCTATAACTGTTCATAACTGGGAAAAATGATGACGGTTCAGGATTTTATGCACGAACTGAGGTCTCGATTACATCCCATACATGTTCGACGGCATTCATTTCGGGCGCTCTGGGTGGCTAAATCATCCGCTCAAATTGTCCAGAACGTTCTTCAAATCAATCGGGAACAATTATGGTTTCATGACATGGCGGATTGTCATCCATAAAAATTCCATCGTTGCTTGGGAACATGATGTCCATCAATGGTTGCAAATGGCGAGTAGCTGAACATAATAATTATCAGTCAATGATCTGTTCAGTTGGACCATACGGCCCACTTCATTCCATATAAATACAGCCATACCATAATGGAGCCACGACCAGCTTGCACAGTTCCTTATTGACGTCTTGCATACGTGGCTTCGTGGAGTCTGCGCCACACTCGAGCCCTACCATCAGCTCTTACAACTGAATTCCAGACTCTTCTGACATGACCACGGTTTTTCAGTGGTCTCTGGTCCAACCGATATGGTCACGAGCCCAGGAGAGGCGGTGCAGGCTATTTCATGTTGTTAACGAAGGCACTCGCGTCAGTCGTCTGCTGCCGTAGTCCACTAACGCCATATTTCGAAGCACGGTCCTAACGGACACGTTTGTCGCACTTCCACATTGATTTCTGTGGCTATTTCAAGCAGTGTAGCTTGTCTGTTAGCACTAACATCTGTACGCAAACGCTGCTACCCTCGGTCGTTACGCGAAGGCCGTCGGCCACTGCGTTGTCCGTGGTGAGTGGTAATGCCTGAAAATTGGTATTCTCGGCACACTCTTGGTGCTGCGGGTCTCTGAATATTGAATTACCTAACGATTTCCGAACTGGAATGTCCCATGAATCTAGTTCTTACTAACATTCCGTGTTCAAGATTTGTTAATTCCCGTCGTGTGGCGATAATAAAAAAAAATGGTTAAAATGGCTCTGAGCACTATGGGACTTAATATCGGAGGTCATCAGTGCACTAGAACTTAGAACTACTTAAACCTAACTAACCTAAGGACATCACACGCATCCATGCCCGAGGCAGAATTCGAACCTGCGACCGTAGCGGTCGGGCGGTTCCAGACTGAAGTGCCTGGAACTGTTCTGCCACACCGGCCGGCGGTGATAATCACTTCGGGCACCTTTTCGCATGGGTCACCTGAGTACACCGACGGCTCCGCCAGTATGCTGTCCTTTAGTACCGTGTGTACGCGATACTACCTCCATGTGTATACAGGCATATCGGTATACCATGACTTTTGCCACGTCAGTGTATAACATATAAATAAAGAGCAATTACTAAATTAAACAGAGCAAGATTTGAGCCAAATATTGTCATTTTACCACATATCCATCACCGTTAGTTTTGCATTTTTCTCAACGCTGCAGAAGAGCCTGCATGCCAAGCACATAAAAGCCTGAACCAAGTGAGGTTATCTCACAGCTATGACTACAGCATTTAAGTGTAGAAAATGTTGGCCATGTAGTCGATTCTTCATAATCTTAAAGAAAAAGGAAAGACCGACGAATTTTGAGAAAAGGTTCCATGATCCTAAAACTGTTGGGGGGGGGGGGGGGGGGGGCTGGTTCTGTCGTGTTGCAAGCGTGTGGTAACTCGCCATACCTATACCATAGGACTGTGCAGGTCCTTTTGCCTACAGATAACTCTGTCTTGAATTTCTTCTTTTTTAGAAAATTTCTACGTCACCTCTTCTTTGATTGCCTTTTGGATTACGGCTCCTTATTTGTAATGATGATGAGTTCTGTATGTTGTTAATTTCAGCCTCATATTGTCAGATTGGTCCAAAACGGCCGACAAATTTATACTTAATAATTTTTTGTATTGTGTGGGAATCTGCGGAACCCAACTCGCACATAATTAGCGATATGCAAGATTGTGTAACATCTACTACGCCGTTAGAGCCGACATTCAACTGTGCAAACAGCTCCTTGGTCATAATACACATCGCAAATGACATGATCGGAACAGTGTTCATTGAGAGGGACTGTACCTGAGAGTGGTTGACCAGGGTGTGACTTGTTATGCGCATTGTTTTCATAGCAACTGAAACGCAGTACTCACCAAATCACTTTACACACTTCTTCAATATCATCTCCTTACACCTTTTACAAATATCAATGAATTTCAGTTCGATCAGTCAGTTCATCATGGAGAAATTCAATGACCAATCTCAGTTCTATACACACTGAATGTCCGATGTCATTCTGGAACACATCACTGCTATCTATCGCAGGACAGCGCAGTCAAGAGCAAATCAGCGTGAAGATTCATATACCAGTTTTGCACTATCACTAGCTGGCTGGGATACTCAACATGATCACAAGAGGTAAGAGGCATTAGTTTCGGAATAAATCTACTGCCGTTAATTGGCACTGAGATTGAATTATGGGAGTTTCATCATATCTCTAAATACGAATAAATATCCTGTGCATAGTTTTCAGTCCTGTATAATCCCCTGAGTATTGCCACATAAAGAGGATAAACGCCGTTCTGAAAATCACGTTTCGTCATCTACACAGGTGTTTAAAATACGGAGAATGGCTCCGCTCTTGAAACTCATGGAGATACTAGTCTTTACTTTGATACGAGTAAATGTTGTGGAATGCCCGATCAGTGCCATTTAGATTATCTGCGGCTTGACTGTCGATCGCTATCTTTGATAGAAGTTGCTCACTTACGGCATGAGACAGCAGAATATTAGTGTGTTTCTCAATGTCCAATTTCATGACTCTGGGTTTACATTCAAACAATGGGAGGTATTCGCAGATGAGGACCAGTTCATTCACTAACATCTGCAGCGTGTGATTTGCTGACATCCAGTCGGTTTAAACGGCAGAACGAAAGATGGTGCAGGAAGCCTAACACACTGCAGATGACAATCAATAGTATTCTGCAATCTCAATAGTAGTGATGTAATGTGTTTTTCAACTGTCGCATTAACATCTGGACAGAATGCATACGTGATAGAACCCGATATTTAGATTTCAGTGCGATGGACTGAAGAGTTGTCCAGGAATCTGTATCCCTTGGATAATTTCGAAGATGTATAGCGCATACACTGAAACAACAGCAGCTGTTACAGGACCGAAATCCCTTTCCTTCAGGGAGGAAAAATATCTGTTAGCTTAACAACATGTTAACAGTAAATTTATACATTTATTCAAATCTTTATATGCCACAAGAGTGGTGAAAAATTTGCCTTTACCTATATTTAGTCATACATACAAGAATTACGGAACACTGACCACTACATAACAGTATACTATAATGTATACATGATATCAGAATGAATTGAAGACTCATGCTTAAATAATACTAACGACCTGTCTTCGCTTCGGGCACATAGGATTAGTATCTAAGATCAGACGACTTGAGTGGTGAAGGGATGATAAAATATATAGCCAAGATTTTCTCGTCAATAAGTCTATTTACTAATTATATAGAAGGTGGAGAGGAGAGGAAAGGAGAGCGAGAGGATCACTGGTGTCAGCTGCATCGGGACACTACGCAGAATCAGTGGCGACGATTGGAAATGTGTACCGGACTAGGATTCGAAACCGAACCAAGGATATCCTGTTTACTATGCAGGTGCGTTAAACCACTGTGCATCCGGGACACAGCGTTATCGCAACTACGCGGACTATTTCGACACGCCTCACGACCAATCCACATTCCTATCGAGCGCCACCTGTTTGCAGTTCCCTATCCATTTCCAACATTTTCACCCATTTCCTCCATGTTCGCTCACTGAGATTCCCACAGAAGGTCGGACGTATTTGTGCATCCGCACTATCAAAAGGCAAATTACATATGGACGAGACAACAACACATATATTACACACTAGTAGATACAATATTTATGAATTACGTATACAAATATTCTTCGCCGATCAGTCGATCAACGAAAACCGGATCAAAAGCCCTGCAGCAATTCCTCGGATTATCCTTCACATAGAGACAGAGAAATGGGCGGGGTACCTCGATTCAATAATATGCATACAAGCGTTAAATTGTCTCATCATCAAACTGATTTCGGATGTGTATAAATAATAGGATTAAAATAGTTACAACTAAAGAAATAATTATTAAATGTGTGCTAAC
Source organism: Schistocerca gregaria (assembly GCF_023897955.1). Taxonomy (NCBI): domain Eukaryota; kingdom Metazoa; phylum Arthropoda; class Insecta; order Orthoptera; family Acrididae; genus Schistocerca; species Schistocerca gregaria. The sequence goes on along the minus strand of NC_064931.1, from coordinate 502,804,282 downwards.
ATGAATGCTACAACTTCCAATAGACTTCAAAAGGATGATGGGAATCTCAGAATTGAAGGAGGTCAGGAAAAAGTCAAAATATTCCAGAATGAGATTTTCACTCTGCAGCGGAGTGTGCTCTGATATGAAACTTCCTGGCAGATTAAAACTGTGTGCCCGACCGAGACTCGAACTCGGGACCTTTGCCTTTCGCCGGCAAATGCTCTACCATCCTTTTCTCTTTTATTATTCATTTTGTTCGATATAGTTCGTTGCGTTTGTTAGGGGCGGACGTCACAAGACATCCGTTCAAAGTCATCGTTGGTTCCTTGACTCAGTTCTTTTTTATTACAGAGCGCACGCAGCCCTCTGACCGAACACGCTGAGCTACCGTTGCCGGCGCTTTCGTTAGTTGCATTTGCTCGGGGCGGACGTCGTAAGACATCCGTTTAAGTTCGTTGTTGATCGATTAACTCAGTTTTTTTATTACAGAGGGCTGCTAACCTCTGACCGAACACTCTGAGCTACCGTGCCGGCATGTGAGCTACCTAAGCACGACCCACGCCCGCTCCTCACAGCTTTACTTCTGCCCGTATCTTGTCTCCTACCTTCCAAACTTTAAAGAAGCTCTCCTGCGAATCTTGCGGAACTAGCACTCCTGAAAGAAAGGATACTGCGGAGACATGGATTAGCCTCAGCCTGGGGGATGTTTCCAGAATGAGACTTTCTCTCTGCAGCACTTGCCCGCGAAAGGCAAAGGTCCCGAGTTCGAGTCTCGGTCGGGCACACAGTTTTAATCTGCCAGGAAGTTTCAAGTAAAAATATTTTTTCACTGATGACATCGTACCGTTAATCCTCAGCCAGATGGAAAGGAAATGCAGAAATGAATTGAGGAAGTTGAAAAGCTAGGATTAAAAATCAGTTATAATAAGAATGAAGTAATCAATACGTGGAAAAACCTGAATATTAAGACTGAAGTTATTAACCACTTACGGTGTTTTTACTTTTAGGGTGGTTGAAGGCCACTACTGGATAAGCAACCAATGAAGTAACAGATGAATGCTACTGACCTCGAGTTCTTTTAGTAAACTAATTATTTTTCCAAATAAATATTCCGAAGTGCTTGCATCAGAAGGCTCAGAATCAATGTCCGTCACCAAATTTGATGTACACCAGTGAGATATTGACTTTCCATCCAAAAATCATTAACTAACTCACGGCTCCTAAGCTTTCAGTAGAGAGATTATTAATGACAACTACTAGAACGGTATTAGGAAACTAACTAAACTTACGTTGCATCGATCCTTTGTCCTGTAAGTATGTTCAAATTAACTGATCACATCTGCTTCGACTAATAACAGATCGTTTTGCTAATGGATTGCTACTTATGCTTTTACAATGACAGTGATATTTCTTATCGAAAATTAGTACTAAAGATCATATTGTGGTTCATTAACGTTCTTAAAACTCAACGCAGTCTTTTACTTACGGATATATTATGGAGAGACTTCGGTAGTGTTGTCATGCAGCCGCAAAACGTCACTTTGCCAAACAGCTTTTGATCATTGTTAAAAGTGTGTTTATTGAGAATCATGTCCTTCTTTGTATGTAAATTGTAAACGCTTCATATTAATTGCGGCAGCGTCATTAAATGGGTCATGTACATTAGCAAACCATGACTTAAGCAGTTTAGAGTTCATGAATATCTTTAAGGACGTACATCATGCTAATAAGGGGAAAAAATAGTATCTCGCATGATTACTGTGGTACCACCTTTAGATTAGTTACGGAAAGTATTTTACAAGAAATCATCATCTTAACACGAGAGATCTCCAGAAGTTTACTATTATTGGCTGTCAAACAGTTATTTGAGTGCACTCAACGTGTCAAAAACAGGTCTTACATTACGTATTATGCACTGCGATCCTGCATTCCTACATCTTTAGTTTTTGTCTGTGATTGGAAGCTAAATTGTAATATTAATCATAAAGTGATAATGAATTCTTTGAGAATTAATGAATGAAAAGTTCAAAAAATTTCACTCCCTGTAAGTTACGGTGTAATTGTTATTCACTAGCTAGATACTTTTCGGGAGCCTATGGTTACATGGCTAAAGGAAGAAAGCACTGTCCCCCAACATCCACGTGCAAATTAAGTGTTGTTCGTAGGTTTTTCATTTGATCATGAGATGTGATATTTTTAACCTCGCTTCTTTGTTATGACGCTCCGCGATCAAGCGTTTTAGAATCACTTTTTAGGAGCGTACTTTCTCCACTTAAAGATAAGGCTATCCTTTTATTCTAGCTAAATTTCCTTCCATTGTAACAGTAAATTAGTTGTGGCTAAATTAACGGTGGACTGAATCACGAAGAATTAAAAAAAAAAAAATATTTCTTACAGTCAAATGAAATTATTTTGTGATCGGATATGATTTCCGTTGTCAAGTGTCGGCTCTTATTTCATTCCGTACGGCATTTGAAATACAATACTGTTTAACGTACCAAAAGAATTTTAATTATTTGCTCATACTATTTGACGACGTCTAGTATTACGGCGTGGTAAGTCAGTTGTAATTTATATTTGAATTAAATCTAAAATGTGCCAAGAGAAAATGAGCAATCAACGTGTCTGTTAGTTGCAGCGTTAACAGACACAAATACATTACATGTTACAAAAAGTCTTGCCTACTCTGGTTACCATGAATAATAAAATGTTCTAGTTTACTTAATCCTCCGAGGACTTACAAATGTGAACACTGTGTTAAGATGTAACAAGCTCACTAATTTGTTTGGTTTATTATCACAAGATACAAGTGTTTATACAAGTTCTTCTTCGTACGGACAATAGGAGAATAGAGATTCAGAAATGTCCATGTGAGATTATGTAACGAATGTGCGAGAAACATTCAAATAACACGCGCAAAAGCATCTCTGCCTTCCAACGTTACTGAGAACAGGGTTCTCTAGTATCGCAGATCACGAAATTCTGTTCGCCTGACACTACATACAAAATATTGCAAAACGAATATTGGTTTGTACATAGTAATGAAAAATGATTAACCGTTCACATGATATTATGTACAACATATTTAAAAACGAATATTGGTTTGTACTTAGTAATGACAAATAATTAAACGTAGTTTTCAAGTATGGTCTGCATCAGTATTAGCAGTTTTCTAATGCTGCTGAATTCTATGATAATGGATATTTTTTTCTCATTTTCTTGAGGCGTAGAATACAGTCATCGTGTAGGTTATTAAAGATGAAAATATTGTGCAGGAAGTTTCATTTATATTCGTATACTTTCTGGTCGGTGTGGACTTGACCTGGTATGCCTGAGCGACTGTAAGACAGAAGAGGAAAGGCGTTCCGCCACCAGTTGTTTTACTGTATCGGATACAGCGTTGCAGCACTGCCGGCATCATTACCGCTGCCGGGTTCAGTTTCACCCGCGACGCCTCCCTGCGCGCATATAACGATTTCACCGCGTCACTCGAGATCTACCAATCTGGCCTCTGCGATGCTTGTCACCAACATCCAAACAATCTCTCCGACCCGGTATTCCTGACGTCGCATTTCTGCGAAAAATGTTTTCTCTCGAAGGACGCGTTTTAAAGATAACGTATTGGTCCACTAGGAGCATTTATAGCGTGACAATTATTGCACTATATGAAATTAAATCGTCATAACCTCTGAACGGTTTGCGTTAGGCTGTTCAAACTGCACAGATGACCGCAGGGCATGAAGGGAATTACTATGCGCTTTTATAATTTGGTTTAGCGACAAAGTCCACATTCATTTGGATGGGTTCGTTAAAAAGCAAACCTGGGGCATTTGGGGGACTCTGAATGCGCATTTCGCGATCGAGAAGTCTCTTCACGCTCAACGGGTGGCTGTGTGGTGGGCAATGTCCAGTCACGAAATAATCAGTGTGATACTCCTTGATGCCACGGTGACTACCGAACGATAAGTGAAGGTTTTGGAAGATGATTTCAACACCATTATCCAAAGTGACCCTGATTCTGACAATATGTGGTTCATACAAGAGGGAGCTCGACTCCATCGAAGCAGGAGCGTGTTTGATGTCCTGTAGGAGCATTTTCGGGAGTGTATTCTGGCTCTAGGGCACCTAGAGAGCCGGCCGATGTGGCCGAGCTGTTCTAGGCGCTTCAGTCTGGAACCACGCGACCGCTACGGTCGCTGGTTCGAATCCTGCCTTGGGCATGGATGTGTGTGATGTCCTTAGTTTAGTTAGGTATAAGCAGCTCTAATTTCTAGGGGACTGATGACCTCAAATGTTAAGTCCCGTAGTGCTTAGAGCCATTTCAACCATTTGAAGCACCCAGAGACCAGTGGCATGGACTTCGATTAGCCGCCATATTCTCACCTGAGCACATGCGACTCCTTTTTTTGGGGCTATATTAAAGACAATGTGTACAGCAGTAGTCCCAAAACGATTTGTAAGCTGAATACAGTCATTCAACAGGTCATCGACAGCATCGATGTTCCGACACTTCAGCGGGTCATGCAGGATTTCGCTATTCGTCTGCGTCACATCACCACCAATGATGGCAGGCATATCGAACATGTTACAACCTAAACCCGAATATCTGAAGTTGCGTTTACATGTTGAATAAAGTGTGTGCACGCCGTAGTTTTTAACTAATTAACGTTTCTTTTCATATAGTTCCGTATTTGTCACAGTGTATGTTGTATATTAAGATGACATTAATCATCCTACACCTGCCATATAAAATTTAATGAACATATGTTCTTTTATTACATGCACTCTCAGTATAACTTTTTTCGAAATGGCATGGTGGAAAATTTCATAACTTTTGTCAAAGGGATTTCAGTAACAATGAATTGAAGAGTATCTGGTTTCTTGTAAGAACACTGTTATTGTTTTGTTTAATCCACAAACATTTTTCACCAAAGTTGTGGAATTCTCAGAGTTTTTGTTTTGTTTTAATGTGCTTTTAGAAATTATGTATGCCTTTCATGCCAACAGAAATCAGTCACAAGGCTAAATCAGTACACCATGAGACGTTGTATTTGACATGTCTTGAGCGGTACTTGAGTTTTATTTGCGTGCTGAATGTGCTATAATTGTTGTATTTATGTTGGAAATAAAACTTTCTCCTGGTCTTTGAAGAATCTTAGATGTTTCTAGGGCTTAGACACTTATTTAAGTGCACAGTTTAAGTTTAAAATGCGCTTTCGACAGACTGTAAATTGTGCGTGAAAACTATTTCTTAGCCACAGCAACATAATAACGTCCAGAATTCTCCAATGAAAATGTTATTTTGTAATCAAAAACAACAATAAAAACACAGTTAACTGTGAAATGAAAACCAAATACATCTCAGGACAAATCAAATACAGCAATGATGACACGGTGTATTAATTCACACTTGTCACTGATCTCTCTTGCCATCCACTGAGCACACATAATGTTAAAAAAGAAACAATAAAAGGAAAAAACACTGAATATGCCATAGCTACGGTGAAACATTTTTGGGGATTAAATAAAACAAAAATTGTAGTTATGCGAAAAGGTGTGTCTTCTTTAATTCATATTTAGACACGGCACGCAGGGGAACGGAGCTGAAATTTACACTATTGGATTTCAGTAAATTACGACTTTTCCTTCTGGCAATAATTTTATTACATATGTCTGCCGGTTCTGATTTTGTATTGTTTCGACATATTATGAGAAATTGTGTAAATTCATTTACTGTACAAAGACAGAAAATGTTAGGTCCTTATCTTTAACAATTAACAGAGAATTGTGTGTCAGCAACGGTTTTATGACGTCGTTGAAAGTAGAAATGATTCTGTGAGTCACTTGACAATTCTTAATCCATACTCGTGTTAGGAATCTTTAATTTTTGTCTAGTTTTCAGGAGAAAGCCCCGCGCAAGACTGACTGCCATCGTGAGCTGCATCCATTTTCTTTTCGGACCGATGACCACAACAGCAAGTTGTCTTCTTAAGTAAAATACATATGTTTGAACTAAATTTTTTATTCTTACGCTAAGAAATTAACACAGTAGGATTTGAAAATTTCAAATTCTTTTTCACATTTATGTTATCATATAATTCTGCTGCGCAGAACGTTAAATTAAAAGCCTCCGTCAGGCTGTTCTTTGTGCGCGATGGAACACATTTCTTTCAGGTAAACCCAATAACTGGTCTGTTGTCTGCTTTCAAAGTAAAAAATATACGCAGGTGTCGGAATACATTTCGTACTCGTCAGAATCCTTTTTCACGTCATAAAGAGGCGGTTAGAAATGATTTTGTGATGTTTGACGCCTCGCATGTTTTGTTCCTAACTGTTTTCACAGCAAATAAAACAGCAAACTTTAAAGCGCATTATATTTCGTATCTATGTGCTTATTGGTCTCCCTACAGTCCTGAAAGCCAAGATAAGTAAACATCGTAGTGTATATTTTTATCTACTGCAAGTACCACAAGGCACAGCTTATCACATATTATATTTTTCAACATAACTTCCCCTTCATCGTTTCCAAGACCACACAGCTGAACGTAGTGGCATCGGTTACTCTCATAATTGACATTTCAGCCTGTAAGTGATTTACAAGGAAGTTAAGAAGATTATGCCCTATTTATTGATAAACTGTCACATGATAGTGACACAACTGTATTGAGCGACTGCTCAGACTGTGCAGAGAAATGAGATGGTTGAAGCAACTGATGCAGATGCACAATTCCTAATTACTACTATCATAGGAAGTTGCACAATAGCACTGAAAGATATATATATATATATATGTGTGTGTGTGTGTGTGTGTGTGTGTGTGTGTGTGGAGCCTCATATCTCTTCATTTTGACATACACCCGGTGCAATGAGAATGAACTCAAAATTACACAAAATTACAATAACTAAGAAAACCTACCTTTGATTAAGGGAGGAATTGTCAAGCTCGGGAAACCGAAATACACATTTATGCAAGACTTCAGTAGCTTTAAATGAAGTGAACAGTTACCTGGGCTTTTTGATACATGCAGACAGAATTTCAAACACGTCTATAGCAAAGGTCTGTTCAGAAGCGTTCGGTCTGATGCACACACTTGTCACCATCGTATTGAACTACGTCTAGTTAGCACAACTGCACAAAGGAGTAATAAAACTCACCATGGCTTTCAAATATTCGCTAGCAGAAACTTTAGAAATAATTTCTGGGAAGGGGGGGGGGAGGAGTCTTCAATTTATTTGCAAATAAGAAAGCACCTGGATGAAGTTTAAACTCGCAGAAAGTTAGCTTGAGTGGAATAATATGCTAAAACAACGGATGAACTATTAACGACAGCGTATCTGAGAAACTAAGGAATTTTGTAGAGAAGTTTGGAGCACGAGAAAAGTGCAAACTGCTACCAAGTAAAAATTATGGAATCCAACTGGACTAGACCGCCAGGAGACGTCACCTACGTGGTACATGCTGCAAATTGTTTCTACATCTACATCCACATCCATATTCCACAAGTTACCTGACAGTGTGTGGCGGAGGGTAGATTGAGTACCTCTATCGCTTCTCCCTTCTATTCCAGTCTCGTATTGTTCGTGGAAAGAAAGATTGTTGGTATGCCTCTGTGTGGGCTCTAATCTCTCTGATTTTATCCTCATGGTCTCTTTGCGAGATATACGTAGGACGGAGCAATGTACTGTTTGACTCCTCGGAGAAGGTATGTTCTCGAAACTTCAACAACACCCCGTACCGAGCTACTGAGCGTCTCTCTTGCAGAGTCTTCCACTGGCGTTTATCTATCATCTCCGCAACGCTTTCGTGATTACTAAATGATCCTGTAACGAAGCGTTCAGCTCTCCGTTGGATCAACCCTATCTGGTACGGATCCCACACCGGTGAGCAGTATTCAAGCAGTGGGCAAACAAATGTACTGTAACCTACTTCCTTTGTTTTCGGACTACATTTCCTTAGGATTCTTCCCATGAATCTCAGTCTGGCATCTGCTTGACAGACCGTTAATTTTATATGATCATTCCATTTTAAATCAATCATAATGACTACTCCCAGATAATTTATGGAATTAACTGCTTCTAGTTGCTGACCTGCTATATTGTAGCTAAATGATAAAGAATCTTTCTCTCTATGTATTCGCAGCACATTACACTTGTCCACATTGAGATTCAATTGCCATTCCCTGCAACATGCATCAATTCGTTGCAGATCCACCTGCATTTCAGTACAATTTCCATTGTTAAAACCTCTCGATATACTAGAGCATCATTCACAAAAAGCCTCTGTGAACTTTCGATGTTATCTACAAGGTCATTTATATATATTGTGAATAGCAACGGTCCTAAGACACTACCCTGCGGCACACCTGAAATCACTCTTACTTCGGAAGATTTCTCTCCATTGAGAATGACATGCTGCGTTCGGTTATCTAGGAACTCTTCAATCCAATCACACAATTGGTCTGATAGTCCATGTGCACTTACTTTGTTCATTAAACGACTATGGGGAACTGTATCAAAGGCCTTGCGTAAGTCAATAAACACGGCATCTACCTGGGTACCCGTGTCTATTGCCCTCTGAATCTCGTGGACGATTGTCTTTTTCGATACCTATGCTGATTCCTACAGAGTAGATTTCTAGTGTCCAGAGAAGTCATTATACTCGAACATAATACGTGTTCCAAAATTCTACAACTGATCAACGTTAGAGATACAGGTCTAAAGCTCTGCACGTTTGATCTACGTCCCTTCCTGAAAACGGGGATGACCTGTGCCCTTTTCCAATCGGCCTTTAGTCTGTCATCCTCTGTTTCAGTATCATTTTGGTCACAGAGTGTCTGGACATTTTGTTTTGATCCACCTACCGCTTAGACATAAGACCGAAAATTCTTAGGATTTTCTGCCAAGTCAGCACATAGAACTTTACTTTCGATTTCATTGAACGCCTCTTGCATAACCCTCCTCACACTACATTTCGCTTCGTGTAATTTTTGTTTGTCTGCAAGGCTATGGCTATGTTTATGTTTGCTGTGATTTTCCCTTTGGTTCCGTAGCAGTTTTCTTATTCGGTTGTCGTACCACGGTGGCTCTTTTCCATCTCTTACAATCTTGCTTGGCACATACTCATCTAATGCATATTGTTTCTCTTTACAATCACAGTTTTCATCATTACAACGAATAAAATAATTGTGTTACAATAATTTTCGTAATACACTTTAAGAACGTGTTGATTGGAGCTGGGGCCAACTGTCTATTGACATACCAATCTTTTGTTTTACTAACAATTCCCTTACAACCATCCAGTAATCTTTTTTATGTTAAACTTTTATAAAATTTAAGTTCTAAAAAAAAGACTTGTTTGTTAACAGACAGTAGACCCTAGTGCCAATCATCGCTCTCCTCCAGTGTATTAGGAGAAAAACTTTAACACATTGTTGTAAGCTAATATCTTTTGTAAAACATAGTAAGTAATTTCAATATTGACTGATGAAATTATTTTATAAGTTGTAACGATGAAAATTGTGATTGTAAACAAAAACGAATTGCAGCCTGTACCACGTAGCCAGCGCCTCCCAGTGGTCTAGTCCACTTGGCTTAGAAAATTTTTGCTTGGTATCAGTTTGCACTTGTCTCGGGCTTGAGAATTTTGATGTGATACAATGTATGTAAGCCACATTCTAGTCGTTGCACCATGTCTCTTATCAACTGTGTATTATATTTGCATACCATATGATACCAGTTTCGTGGTGCATTTTTATAGCCTTTGAAAATGACGGAAAGTCGAAACGCGTAAGGTTCATGAAAAATAAAAATGTGGTCAAGACAGAAGTTATTAAAAGTTCATCCAAATGACCGCGTCTTGTCATAGCATTTTCATGAAAACTGCAATTTTACGTTATTTTTGAGTAACTTGAAAGCCACGCCCTTCAAGGAAAACGTGTCGCAATACAAAATTAAACTACATAAAATTTTCTACAAACAATGCCTTAGTTTTTTCTCGATGAGTAATAGTTTACGCAAAGAGAACGCGAGGATACTGAAAATTTCATGCGATGTACATGCGCTGTTGCGTAGACAGTTTTGTAGGCCAATATCAGATATTTTCCCGACTTGAAAGACTACCAAGTGGGCGGTATCAAATTGTTCGTCTAAGCTTCCTCTACACAACTGTAGTATGTTGTAAACAGTGACGAAGTTTGAATAATACAGAAAATAAATAACAGTGTACATTAAATGTGTTCTATCCGGCAAACCATTCAGAATAGGACACACGTCCATATGAAGCTTTTTGTTCAGCATCACTGATGCTATCACCCCTCAAACCATGTACCTCTGCTCCTGACTCTCCCTGTAAAGATGTCCCACAGTAGTTATTCACTACACGTTAGAATCCAGGGGCAGTGGGTATAGGCAACGCGTCCTTACATTGGTAAGATAACGCTGTAACGGATAAGTAGCAGATAATCAGTGTTCTTTCTGTTCAGATGACGATCATATATTAAAATCACTTCTGGAGTCAGGTTACAAACACATGTGCTAGTTATAGTCAATGACATCCCCCACTCCCTTCCACCTTGCGAAATCACCGGCAATTGATCAATATCATTCACGCGAATTCCTGTTAATCCAAGCACCTTGGGTAAATGGACTGGATCATAACATAACCCGATACTGGTTACATGATACAAAATTGGTCTGAAATAATGAATCAATAGGAGCACATTAAAACAGCGGAAAGAACCTCACCCTCTCCTCCTTGACCAATTAAATTCGAGCTCCGTCTCCCTCTTTTTATCCTTTCTAACTAATGGTTTATTATTAATAATTTATTTTTTGCAGTACAATTTTTACAATATTTTTTTGTTGATCAATGAAAATTTTTATGGTTTTATTTGCAAATACAAAGTATAATAATTTTTTGATAACAGGTGTAAATTGTTTTATATAGTATTCAAGTTTTAATAAATTCATAAGGATTATTTTTGTATTTAAAATATGTAGGGTGTTAAAAACTAGTCGAATAAACGTGTAGAAAACATGGGCTATAAAATTTATACGTCAACAGCTATGAGCACTTATTCATCTTCGTTACTGTGAAACACCTCGCTTCCACTGAGCAAGTGCTCATTGATCTTTAGGTATGCATTTTTAAGACCATGTTTAACGGACTTTTTTCCTTATTTTAGTGGATACTACAATCTCTCAAACTATTCAACACTTTTCTACATCCTATACATGGGAACTGAGGACTAGTAGTAGCAGAATGCGAAGAAAAACCACTCACACATATTCACAAGAATATATATACACAGTGTATACACAATATATATATAGGTACACATAGTGGGCAATCAGACATACGTACTCACACACACACACACACACACACACACACACACACACACACACACACGCACCCAAGTATGACAAGCGGTTTATCCAACTATTTTAAAAAACACATCCGCTATTTACAAACAAATAAATACAGTCACAAGCTCATTCACTCAGTGAATAGTTATGAGAACGGAAGGTCTCGATGCCCTCCCTACAGATGAACCTTTTTAATCATGACGCGGCAGCCCAATTTTCAGGTTCAGAGGTGCAATGCAGTATGTACCTCATCGCCTTCCGATCGAAAGATTAAATGGCATGCCATATGTGTAATAGTGCGAATGCCTTCGAGCAGGCACCTTTTCCAATCCTCGAACGTGAGGGACTTTGAGGCCGCAATTTGCACACCCTTAACCTACCTCTGGGTGGCACCTGCATCTATGCCCAATGCGTACTTTTTCAATGTGAGACCCACAAACAACCCAATCTGTGAACCCTTCGGCTCGTCTTTCATCAGGCCGACAACATTCTAGTTTTGTGGTGTTATCCCATTAGGATTATCGCCCACATATCCAGACATGTCGACTTCTTGGTGATTGTACCTGATTACTTGATATGGATAGAAGCCGTTCACCCAGTAGATGAAACTGTAGCTATATAAAGTAACTTGGCTTTGCAAAGTTTTTCTTCGCAAACTCATAATGGAATCGGTACATATGGAGTTTCGAGAGAAGACCACAATACACATACCGATATAGACTGGCTTCGTGAACTGCACTGAAGCTTTGTCCATCTCCACAGTGACTACTCCTTCATTGAATATGATGACACGCTTAAAATTTGGCTTGGGGATGTAATCTCTTGCATCGTGACGAGCCCCCAGCTGGTAAACTAGCTGAAGTTCGCCATATATTCCTGCAATTTCTTTGTGTTTGCTAAAATTGGATTGTTCATTGATTTGTTAAAAATATTTTTCAGGATCATATATCGCGAGAGCGCTCTGTTAGATAATAAAATTAATGTACTCCTTCAGCCAACAACGTTGGTTCAAGAAGAGATGCCACAGGTGATTGTAACAAGTTCCATCCTCAACCTGAGATATTGCTGGAGGTTTCTGCAGTGTAGAATATATCGCTGCTTGTCCCCCACTATTGTCAACTGCTTCGGGACGGAACCATTTCGCTGGACTAAGCGCTCCGAACACAGCGCCAAGGAAAAGGACAAGATATGCCATTTCTAACTCCAGAATATATCCCTCACCAGCATCAGAAGCCACATCATGAATCTTTCCCTTCGATCTGACGATTTATATCCAGGCAGCTATTTCCAAAAGGTAGAGAGTGTTGCGTGGCGTCTCCCGTAGAGGTCGTTTATATCCAAGTAAAGGATGCAACTTAAATCGTCAGATGGCCTGTACTCCTCCTCACTCATTTACGAATTATTCACCTTGGTGTACCTACACATGTACTGGCAAAGTCCCTGCGAAGCCCGCGTTCGAAGAAGAGCAGCATGTCAACACCGGTCAACAGTTCCAAGCTCGCACGTGCTATTCTTGCCATTGTGTTCTACGAAAGTCCTGGCATGGTGTAAAGGAAGGCAGGATCCAAACAGTATGCGCTCAGGTGTACTGCATCACGAATTTCTCAGCGAAGCCTCCGAGCAGCCAGTGCTCATGTATAATCTTGTATATTCTCCTAAATAAGGGGGCATCTGTTGCGGCAGTGCCTGTTATTTACTTGAGACTGGGGTTATGTCGGCAATGTGTTTCCGCAAAGTCTTTCCACCGAATCATGGCATTAGTATGGAAAGACACACTTCTTCGTCACAAGCTGAAACGTTGCATCATAGGGATGTGGGGCTCTGATGGTATGCATGTCCTCCTGTAGCATCGTCTTGGCAAGTTTCTGCAGAGATGCGTACGTGAAGTATAGCGAACTAGGATATGGAGCGATATTTTTAGCGTGATTCTTTTGGAAAAATTACATGTAGTTTTCAGTGGTGTAGGAATGACACTAATCCTATCATATTTCAAGCCGAAATCGTTCAAGTGCTCAACGAGAAAGTGAGCAACATGCACACTCACGTTTTGAAAGCAGACGGGTATGTGTCGTGGCAGTTGAGACTTCAAGTAGCGTGCATTCTGAGCTGCATTGCGGAACTTCCCTGTTTGGTTTAGCTGTCTCTACATGACATTTCTGTTTTTCTCTCCAACCGCAGCCCACAGTTATGACAGTCAGTTGCTTGTTTGTATAATGCATCATTCTCCTGCGAGTCGGTCATGGGAATGTTGTTGCTGTAAATCCAACCAAGGTCCCACACACGTATTAGAAGTCAGAGAGCAACCGTCTCAAAGGATTGTCCCCGACATATGATTAGAATTTATGTTGACTGGAGACTTAGGAGCTTACGGCTTGTCCGACGTCGCATATGTTATATGCCGTTCTGTGAAGGTTATACGGGAGACAGAGGGGTTGACTTCACAACGCGCCACTGGAGTGAAGAGGAACTGTTATGTACGTATACGACGAAAGGACATAGTTCCTGGTGGTGGACATTGTTGTACCTTAATCCTTTTATCCTCGGTAGGAATTTTCGCACGTGCCTGTTCCTGGCTATGGCACTCAATGAGGTGCCATTCAAGATACTCACTCCTCGTGAAAAACATGAGACATCTACGACAAAAAGAATATGCACCTTAATTTTATGACATCTGGGAGATAAATAGGCCTTTTATGTTTGTGATTCAGATGTAGTGTTGCTTCTCATCTTCGGAGAATAGGAACAAATCTACATGATTGGGGTGCTGACCAGCTAATGTTGAAAAGGAGGGACGTCCAACTACTTTATGCTTTATATCTTTGTTCTGCACAGTGAGCTCATGGTATTATTCTTCTTCTGGCATGCTATTATTATCACTCAAGGCGTGTAGGTGAACCGAATAATCAGTGTTCCGTCACTCGATTTTTGGTATGTGCTGGAGTTTCACGGTGAATTAGATGCATTTGTAATTGTAATGCTTTCAGACCTGAGATGATTCCTATTTACTTCTATTCTGATACATGTTTCACTTAATGCACTATGTGATAAAAAGTATCCGGACACCCCAAAAAACATACGACTTTCATGTTTGATGCATTGTGCTGTCACCTACTGCCACGCATTTCATATCAGCGACCTCAGAAGCCATTAGACATCGAGAGAGAGCAGAATGGGGCGCTCCGCGGAACTCACGGACTTAGAACGTGGTCAGGTGATTTGTTGTCACTTGTGTCATACCTCTGTACGCGAGATTTCCACACTCATAAGGCACGGCCTATGGCGAAGTGATTACACGACAATAACATCCCTGTTGTGGACTGGTGTGCACAGAGTCCTGACGTGAATCCTAAAGAACACCTTTGGGATGTTTTGGAACGCCGACTTCGTGCCAAGCCTCACCGACCGACATCGATACCTCTCCTCAGTGCAGCACTCCGTGAAGAATGGGCTGTCATTCCCCAAGAAACCTTCCAACACCTGATTGAACGTATGCCTATGAGAGTGGAAGCTGTCATCAAGGCTAAGGTTGGGTCAACACCATATTGAATTCCAGCACTACCGGTGGAGGGCACCACGAACTTGTAAGCCATTTTCAGCCAGGTGTCCGGGTACTTTTGATCACATAGTGTATCTTCAGCGAACTAGAAGTCATCATGAGAAGCGATCGATAACGTGCGAGTACATATTAAGGTGGAATACACTGCTGAGTGCCTTAACCATCTTTCTTTCCTGTATTTCTGAAAAATATCCTAGTATGACACTCTCGACAAAAGTTGCGAAACACTCTGTGATTGAATCATCCCCGGTATCAAGCCAGTTCTTCCCCAAATTTGGACGATGCTCTTTTCCTCATTAACGTCATTGACATCTTTCGGGGGGTGCGTGAGCTCACAGTAGTGGGCAGTGTTACACTTAATCGCGATACACCGCTGTTCGCTGGCGATTTTAGGGAGCACTCTTTCCAAAACGCTTTGACAGGCATGGAGAAAAGCTGTAGGATCTCGGTAGCTCACAATTGTGTTGTCAATACGGACTTGTAAGATCCTATCCCCAAAACCGACAGCAGCCACAGAATAGTCCACTGCGGATGCAGGACTTACTGTTGAGAAGTAACAAAGCGAGTAGCGATACTGCTGCTGCTACGCCCAGAGTGATGTCGAGATGTCCGATGGCGACGAATGCGAGATGAGCCAGGCCGCGGAGCGCGTCGCTGCGTCGGCGAACGAGCTGCTGTCATCCGTTCATTCCACGATGATAGCGGTGACCCAGCTGTGTTGGTACCTGCAGGTGCCGCGAATACATTGTCGACGAACTGGGCCATAATCACCTGTCAGGTTGTGGAGTAGTTGTAATTGGCGCAGCCCCGAAGCTGCACACCCCAATCAAATCTGCAACGGAAGGAGAAGAAGAAGAAGAAGAAGAAGAAGAAATTAATCATCAGATTGCAGCTGTAAGTAGCACACACAAACGTAGAAGAAGAAGAATCTTAAATACAAACGTGGAAGAAGAAGAATCTTAAATACATTTCTGTGGGATGACTAGAGTCAAATTAGAGATGTTTATTAGTTCCTGATAAACCATCATCATAATCATTCCATTATGGCGTTCCATCTCTGGTGATACTGTCGTTGCTGCTATGTTTCAATCTCAAACTAAAATGACTTTCCAGGCTGAAATGATTCGTATTTATAGCTGAAAACCATATCTTTACGCTTATTTTAACCAATAGGAATTAAGTTTATGTGTCTCTAGTTACGGTGTTTTAGGCAGAATAGCATCAGTCCACGGCTCTGCGTAGGCAAATGTATCTTACACCGCTCCCGCAGGCGTTCTTAAATTTAGGATTGTATTTAAGTGCAGGTGCGCATGCTGGCCCATCAAATGGACGGTGCGACCGCTAATGGAAGAGATGAATAATTTTCTGACGTGTCGAGAATTTCTGCGCACCGCGGCCGGTATCTGCGGAGTACTGTATGTGCCACAGACACCGCTGTCAGTTCTGTTCAAACACTACCAAACGTATTTTAGTAATGCGCCTTCGCAGGTGCCCTCTATTGCGGAAGTTATCAATGCTATATGTGAGCATCAGGCATACCTCAGAGTCAATTAGATATCACGTTACGCACTGATTCCACAGTAATAGTAACCTAAGGTAGACAGTTTACTTGCTTTTTTTCCATCAGCCTCGTTTTCATTTGACTCCCCCTTATTAAAAATATCTTTTATTAGCCTCTGAGCAGGATAATAAGAAGAGTGTAAGAATCAGTCAACGTTACATACTTAGAGGGCGAGCAAGTAAAGTACTGTGAAGGATGATGGTACAGCGCTGCCTGTCAAACCTTCTTTCGACGAGGTTCATGTCTTTGTTTTTTGATTCAGTTCTACGTTTTCACTGTGCTTTGCTCGTAGTGGGAGAGTGACATTACTTCTTCTTTTTAATTTATCGCTCTCTCTCAAGTCAGTATTTCCAGTTTCTACCTTGAAAATGGCTCGTACTATCTCATATTAGAAACAGAGAGTACTGGAGTGACGGTGGTGGAGAGACGGGACATTCTTGTAGTGGCCAAGGGGAGAAAAATTTTTTTCCTCACTTACACACAGTCCCGGAGGGCCTTCCTGTATCCTGGATTTACATGTGACAAGTTACTGGATGGATTATTCTGTATCACCTAAAGCCATTGTTTCCAGCGAGGCTGCTATTACATTAGTTATGATTTTATGCCTACGTGTCCACACATGCGGAGCAGACATGAAAACCACCACCGCTTCATAAACGGATGAAATTCCAAGTAACTCATGATATGCAAAGTAGGAGATTTTTCGATGTGGACGTAAACACAAACGCTATATAGATAATGCAGACAGCAATTGAATGGTTATGTGGCATTTCTTCTCAAAAGCTTGCAAACGACAAGTAGGAATAACGTAAAACTAATTCATAGGTCAAATGATAGCATTATAAACATACCTTGGAGCTACTGAAGTGCTGGCACAGAAGCACACCGTTCAATACGAGTTATTAAACATTAGGCTCCGCATATCCCATATCAACGGAGCAACTTTGTTAATTACGATTTCAGTGGGCATAGAACCATCGAGATTGGACCTTGGATTAATAGAAATAAGTTGTCGGATCGGATGAGTTACGTTTACTGTTGCACCAGGTCGGTGGTCGTGTCGGGATACGGCATTACTGAGGCAAAGAGCTGCTCGAAACATGCAACGTGCCATGGACGCTGGCCAATGGGGCGGGCAATATTATGCTACGGAGGACATCATAGGCGCTTCCGTGATACCTGTCATTGTAATCGAAGGTACCACGATAGTTGCTTATTACGCGAACATTAAAGTGGACCACAGGCATCCAATTATTCTTTATATCTTCTCCGATAGCTATCTTCCATAAGGATAACTATCTGTGTCACAAATTCAGTGTTATTATACAGTGGCTTGCGGAGCATAATATTTAACTCTAGTTGACGTCTTGGCCACCAAACTGGCCAGATGTGAACACGGTGGAGCACGTCGGAATACTGTGGGGCGTCAGGTCTGCAGACACTAACCTGCGACCCGTTATTTGCAGGAACTACGTTGGGCGCTGATGACCACGCTGTTTAGCGCCCGTAAACCTCAAACACACACACACACACGAATTACGTGAAATTTTTCTGATCCTCACACCTGAAGCCTAAATCCTGAATTTAATTCCAAACTTCTCCGCAGCGTCTGATGGAGTACTAGAAGCGACATTATTGTTAGAGAGGTCAGTCCGTCGAGTGGAGACGTCAAACTTCTTGAGGGAAATATGCTACGTGCCACCACTGGGTTCTCCCTTATTCATATTTCATCATCATCGTTCATCGTGAATAACACAAAAACGTTACGGTGCTAGACACATACTCGTTATGATCACCTACATGAAGCAGACACCTGAGATGCAAGCCGCCTAAATGGTGTCATTTATAAAACGCTTTCGTCAATATATGATCCTTACGGTTTCACTGTTGTTTTTGTGGTCTTCAATCCAGAGACTGGTCTGATGCAGCTCTCCATGCTACTCTATCCTGTGAAAGCTTCTTCATCTCCCAGTACCTACTGCAACCCACATCCTTCTGATTCTGTTTACCGTATTCATCTCTTTGTCTCCCTCTACGATTTTTACCCTCCACGCTCCCCTCTAAAATTCGTGATCCCTTGGTGTCTCAGAATGTGCCCTACCAACCGATCCCTTCTTCTAGTCAAGTTGTGCCACAGATTTCTCTTCTCTTCAATTCTATTCAGTACCTTCTCATTAGTTATGTGATCTATCCATCTAGTCTTCAGCATTATTCTGTAGCACCCCATTTCGAAAGCTTCTA
The DNA here is from genome assembly GCF_023897955.1 of Schistocerca gregaria. NCBI lineage: Eukaryota > Metazoa > Arthropoda > Insecta > Orthoptera > Acrididae > Schistocerca > Schistocerca gregaria. The sequence goes on along the minus strand of NC_064931.1, from coordinate 502,785,575 downwards.
GTCTCTTATTGTCTAAACTATTCATCGTCAACGTTTCACTTCCATACATGGCTACACTCCATACAAATACTTTCAGAAACGACTTCCTGACACTTAAATCTATACTCGATGTTAACAAATTTCTCTTCTTCAGAAACGCTTTCCTTGCCATTGCCGGTCTACATTTTATATCCTCTCTACTTCGACCACCATCAGTTATTTTGCTCCCCAAATAGCAAAACTCCTTTACTACTTTAAGCGTCTCATTTCCTTATCTAATTCCCGCAGCATCACCCGGTTTAATTCGACTACATTCCATTATCATCGTTTTGCTTTTGTTGATGTTCATCTTATATCCTCCTTTCAAGACACCGTCCATTCCGTTCAGCTGCTCTTCCAGGTCCTTTGCTGTTTCTGACAGAATTGCCATGTCATCGGCGAACCTCAAAGTTTTTATTTCTTCTCCACGGATTTTAATTCCTACTCCGAATTTTTCTTTCGTTTCCTTTACTGCTTGCTCAATATACAGATTGAATAACTTCGGGGATAGGCTACAACCCTGTCTCACTCCCTCCCCAACCACTGCTTCCCTTTCATGTCCCTCGATTCTTATAACTGCCATCTGGTTTCTGTACAAATTGTAAATAGCCTTTCGCTCCCTGTATTTTACTCCTGTCACCTTCAGAATTTGAAAGAGAGTATTCCAGTCAATATTGTCAAAAACTTCCTCTAAGTCTACAAATGCTAGAAACGTAGGTTTGTCTTTGCTTAATCTATTTTATAAGATAAGTCGTAGGGTCAGTATTGCCTCACGTGGTCCAACATTTCTAGGGAATCCAAACTGAATCTCCCCGAGGTCGGCTTCTATCAGTTTTCCATTCGTCTGTAAAGAATTCGTGTTAGTATTTTGCAGCGGTGGTTTATTAAAGTGATAGTTGGGTAATTTTCACATCTGTCAATACCTGCTTTCTTTGGGATTAGATTTATTATATTCTTTTTGAAGTCTGAGGGTATTTCGCCTGTCTCATACATCTTGCTCACTAGATGGTAGAGTTTTGTTAGGCCTGGCTCTCCCAAGGCCGTCAGTAGTTCTAATGGAATATTGTCTACTCCCGGGGCCTTGTTTCGACTTAGGTCTTTCAGGGCTCTGTCAGTTCTCTGTTTCACTATCATCATCAATTGTGGCAGAGTCTAATATAGGTCAGTGTGAAAAATCTGTCCCAAGATTTACTTGTATGGAATTTATGTTGTCGTACAATGGATTATAATTTTTTATAACATAGCGTGTTTCTCGCGTATTTCTGTTGAGATTTTCAGTCACTTTTACTGGTGAATTGTCTGAAATCCGCCGTCCAGCTCTACATATCTGGGTACCGAGTTCGATTCTCGGTCGCGTCGGAGATTTTCTTTTCTTGGGAACAGGGCGTTTGCGTTGTCCTTATCATTTCATTTTATCTTCATCGACGGGAAACAGGGAGATTGTAAATTGAGTCGACAACTGGCATCTGTTATTGTAAAATTGACTTTCTGAAATGAAGACGGTAGAGTTATCTTTCCTGACGTTGTTAAATCTCACTTAGAAAACACAAAAATTATGCTAAAATTTACAGCTTTTCCATTAAATTAGATTCGATTAGAATATGTAGCATGTGATCAATGTCTGATGACCCGACATTGATCGTTATGTTGTAGTATAACCAGCGTTAGATACCAATTGAGAACGCTGTCAAGTGTCGTCAAATAGGAAGACTTGAAGACTTGCACCAGGCGGCCGAACAACCACAGACGGGTCTGCCGGCCAGTAATGACATCCGATCATTTGACTGGTAAATTACTATAAAGATCTGCATTACGAAATATATTACCTACATAGCAAAAAATCAAGAAAACTAAAGCTACTGTCGTATATATTTTGTGGAACAGAATATATAGTGTATGATGGTAAAAATACTTCAAAAATATTTTCAGAGGAAGAAATCAGATTTGAAAATTTCAGGACAGTAACCAAACTTTTTTATCTTCATTTCTTCACTAGAATACTTACAAATAGACAGTGTCACTGTCGGAAACAATAGAAAGCTAAGTACAGAGAGTAAAGAAGAGGTTTCGGTTCAATATGCAAGTACTGATCATGTCGATAACACGACATTACCCATCAGATCCTGAAAATTAAAGAGAACATATTAGACATTGGAAATTTGATCACTAGTCGTACAGCCTAAGGTGAAGCGCGCTAGCTTTCGAGGGTGGGTACGTGACACAGACTGGATCGAATTCCGCTGCTGAAAACGAATGTTGGTCCGATACATAAACCAGCATGACTGTTATTTTCAGGCGACTTTCCACTTTCGGTTGGGTAAATGCTGCGCTGGTCCCCATTCTCAACCACAGAAAATTTGATACACGAACAACTAAAGTAGAGACCGAAGTTTAGACGATTCATAGATAGATGTGACATACGAAACTGGGTCTAGATTAACTGCAGACTGGTGGCAAGACGCAAATTTGGCATATCATGAAAAACAACGGTCCACGTACGATGGGAAATAGGGAGGCTGGAAATTCAGTCGACCACTGGCTTTTGTTATCGTAAAATTCACCTCCAGCAATGACGACGGTAGTGTAGTCTGTCCTGACGTACTTAAATCTCACTTACAAAACACAAAAATGATGCTAACGTTTATAGTTTTTCAATTAAATTATATTCGATTAGAGCCTGGAGCATGAGCTCAACACGACATAGATCGCAATGTGTTAGTTTACCATACGTTAGGTACCATCTGAGAGCACTACAAGGGTCCCACAATCGGATACTGTGGTATAAGCTGAGCTAGTATACGACTGTGTACTTGTGTGGAAATTCTAACGTAATACTTGTGTCCTAAATGCACCATTCAGATATAAACTGAAAAGTCCAAGTAGTAATGGAAAAACAGTACAACGTATTTACTTAATAGTAAGACACAAACAAGGGTATGGATTTAAGTTTTGCTTCAGACAGCCTCGAGATATGTTAGAGCCTCTTACGGTGGCAAAAAATAAAAGAGACAGTAATTACTCAGAAGACGCTACATTTGAAAAGTAGAGAGTAGAAATGACAGGAATAGTCAAATGCACGTTTGTAAGCTACATAGACTCAACTGTGCCTCATACTGTTCCTGGAAGGCAACAATTTTAAGCGCAATATTTTTGTAGATATGCTCGTTATATTTGCAACACATTGTACAATTTTCAAGCGTTTAAAATACCGAAAGTTCAAATTCACTCTCTTGTTGAGCTTTTGGGACAATGCCTGAATTCGTGATCGCGCTCCTGGACTAAGTACTACAGGAGCCTCTCTGATAATGGCGACGATGGGTCCACATCAGCTGGAAGATGGCTTCAACCATCACAATTTATTGTTCTTTACCATCACCCACGCGATAAATTCAGTGGCTACGTTCCATTTAAGTGGAAAGTGAACTACCACAATGTTAAAATGTTGGTAACACACCACCCACATACCATAGACATGTAAGGGAGACTTCACGAGAGCGTCATTTGTTTTACTCCGTTTCCTGAGGAAGATTTTACAGCACATTCATTTGTTGCTGAGAAGACCGTTACAGGACTCACGTGTCAGAATATGTTGGAGATCGACCTCCACCATTACGGGAATATGCCGAAAATTTAATTATTCAACACGAAGCACACTACCGCATTAGAACCTGCGTTTTCTGGCTCTTGGAACGTTTGACATTACCACTCTTTGATCGTGACAGGTAAATGAACTCTTTGATGCTACACGCAATTGTAAAAAGTATTCCAAGATTCTATATTTATGCGCGTAAATGATGTCGCTAGTAAATTCTTTGAAATCCTACCCGTAAGCTAATATTTACACACAGTTCCTGTCTTCATTTTTTTAGGAGATACAGTCTTATGAAATCGGCTGAATCTTTTTGAAACAGACTGTATTATAAAAACAGAAACAAAATTTTTATGTCTAGTTTATTCTTTTTTAATATACTTAAGCCTGCAGTAATTGTACGACTGTTAAGAAACAAAGCTTAGATTTCTACTATAAATTATTTTCATGAAACGTCCAGTACGCATATGTACGACACTAATTCTTAAAATAAAATACTTTAACGAATCTCAGGTGGTCACATTACCCTGACGGCTCTTACAGGACCACTCGAAAGTTGAGCGATCAATAATACTGTGTGCAAGTGAATGTGGATACGAGTACACTCGACGCTTTTCCGTCATGAAGAACTGCCGCCAGATATGGGGTGGTGGTTCACTAGCCTCATTAAAAAATATGAGAACAGGTTTGGTCCTAAAAACTACAATGGACAGCCTAATTCCTGAATGGTACGCTGTGTTTTATATTTTTAAATATGACAGTCTGGCGGACTCATACCTCATGTATCGGCCACGTGAAGGTTTGTAAACAATGCTATAACAGTCAAATTCAGATATCTCTGCAAGCCCTGTGGCTACTGTGATATTAAGTAATTTGAGGGGTTTTGCGTTTACATCCAGCAATTTTAAGGTTAGTTAAGACTTTGAGGCAGGCTTTGATGTATGATTGCATGGTACACGCCGTAGAGAGTTGTCCTGTGAGCACTTTTAATTTGACAAAATTTTACGGACAGCGTACACACTACAAGAGTAAGAGGTGATAAAACACCAGATCACTTATTTTCACCCACGCCATAGGGCCACAAAACATTGAAGCGACTGCATGTTGCACAGTTACGCACTGTGCTTGGTTGTTTCAACATTTAATAACGTTGCTAGGAGACTCAAATTAATTCATCAGAGCGTCGAGCTGATCATCTAATAAAAACGGCCGCTCCCATCCCACGCGCAATTTACCATCCGGTTCAGCATGCGTAGGCAGCGAGTGATTGCGGCGTACCGACCTCTCTGAACGAAATGGGGAGAAAATGAAATTTTCGTTGCTGAGGTCATCGGAAAACTACTGCTGCGCAAAATGGGAACAGCGTTGTTGGTCGAAACGAAAACACGGAGGTTTTGGTAGCCATTGACTCTAAGATCAAGCATAGGCTAATAATAAAATGCTTATTGCTTTATGTAATAAATACATCAGTCCAGAATTTGAAAAGAATAAAAGAAACGCTAGCTTCCATACCGCAGGAATCTAGTTCAAGTACATCAAAAATGCTTTTACTTCTATATGAATGATGCATTTTGCACATTGCTAAATAAGGTGTTCCAGTTTACAAAGTTACGTAATACAATACTATGGAGCGATTGATCTGAAAACTAACATATTTACATTTGAAGAAAAACTGTGAAACCAATGATACTGGCGTCTACTGCCTTAACGATAACCTCACGGCTGCTTTCCTTGCTGTTATTTATGATTGGGATAAATGGAACATCAGCAAGCAGACTTTTATGGGTATACGAAAGAGTGCTTAAATGTATTTCCTCATAATTTTTTATGTGGAATCTTTTAAAGCTTTTTAAATGAAACAAACGCTATTAACATGCTACATCTCTGTTCTTCATGTCTACGTATTTATTTCTCAACATAGTCACCCTGGCAACGAAGGCATTTCTTCCAACGAGAGTCGGTTTGTTGATACCGTCGCTGTAGAATGTTTCACTTTGTTGATGTGTCCACAAGCACACTTCTGCTTGCACCGCACCATCACTATCAAAGTGAGGACCTCGAGGCTGTTCTTTAAACTGTTTTTAAACTGATGAAAATCGGATGGGGGTAAGAAGGGACTGTAGGGAGAGTGATGGACGACAGTGAACCCAAGGCGTTGGACTGTTGTAGATGTCGCGGACCTCTTTTGTGGTGTGGTATTGTCATGCTAAAGGAGAAGTTGCTCTAAGTGTGGACGAACGTTTTATGCGGTTAAAAACTCGAATACAGCAAGTTGTTCCTCACGCACCGATATAGTTACGTTATTCACCACCATATTACAAGCTACGCTGCTGGACCCTCTAGTGGCAAAGGTTTGCAACTTGAATCAACGAAGCGGGAGTCAGTCGAGCAATACGGACGACATGTAATAACTCTATTAATGTTGAGAACAGAATAAAAGAATTGAAAGCATTACTTTTCAGGGAATTACTTTTCAGCACGTCCACGTATTTGTTTAATTCATTACCAACTGGTACATGACGAGTTTGAAGGCATCAGGCGACTCATATGACGTGTATCAGAGATAGCAGGGAGTGAGGTGACTTGTGTAGCTGCGACCCAGCTGGATGGCACCAGATGTCTAACATCACTGACTTTGACTGTCTGTCACCGCATACATTCATGACCAAAGCCATGATCGACTTTGCAGCACATAATAAACTGCAATTTTGTCGAAAACTGACATTTTGAGCCCGTAGCTGTGTACAAAATACAGGTTGACTATTGCAGAGAAGACAACAGCAATTAGCCACTTTTCATAATGCTGTTTATTTACACAGATAGCGCCGTTCGAATCGACAGGTTCATCATCAGACAGCTTGTTCACGTTAAGATAAATTTTTGTTGTAGTTTACATTAGTTTTCACTTCTTATTCCCCATATGATGAAATTCCTTTGTGGTGGTGATTCACTACAACAAAAATACACTGTGTCCAAGATTAAAGCAACAAACTGCTATTTCCCCGACCTATATGTAACTCACGATATAATCATACAAACTGTCATCAGACGTCCGTACGATTGTGTTCTGTACGGAAGACGGCATTCCGATAAACGGATAACAACTCCACATTTGACGTCAGGGCACCCGTAAAAGGGTGTACTGTTTTCCGGTTAGTCCCACATCCACAATCGCTGTGTACACAGTCACAGACGGTGCAATAATGCACAGAGAAGACGCGTACCAGATTCTCTCCGGTGGAGGCCCATAGGAAGAATAGTATCAGGACAATAGCAAACTGATGTGGCCCGATGGCTTAATGTAAATGGTTGCGTTGTTTCTCAGGTGTGGCAACAGTTATTGTGACCGTAACTGTATCCCGAAGACCAGGGCACTGCAACAACATGCCCGCTGGCATCTGCCCTCGCAGCATCCACATCGACGCAAAAGGTGTACAGAAGACTTCGGCAGAGTGACCTTTATTGTCGGAGACCTGTTGTATGAGTACCTCTGACACGTCTTCACAGAAGAGAACGTCTAGAGTGGAGTCGTCCACATAGCACCTGGACAGTCGAAAAATGGACCAATGTGCTTTTAACAGATGAGGCCCGATTTAGTCTAGAGAGTGATTCTCGACGGATTCGCATCTGGAGCGAATGTGGAACATGTTTTCGGGACCAAGCATTGAGGAAAGAGACCGATATCGAGGAGGATCCCTAATAGTGTCGGTACGAATTATGTTAACACTGGAAGGCCTATTCATGAAATTGTACGCATGAATCAGCAAGATTTAACTGCTGTCAGGTACCGCGAGGAAATCTTGGGACATCAAGTGCGGTAGTTGCGAAGTGCTGTGAACCCAGACTTCGTACTAATGGACGATAATGCGCGCGACATCGTAGAGCACGGCTGGTTGATGTTCTCTTAGAAACGGATGATATTGCACGCACTGTTTGGCCTGCTCTCTCTTCAGATTTGAATCCCTTAGAGCATGTCTAGAATTAACTAGGGAGACGGGTTGCATCACCTCAGCATCCACCAACCACTCTCCTAACTTGGGAGCAGCTCTGCAGAAAAAATGAGCGCTATTGCCTCAACATGAGACTGATGATATCATTCAGAACATGCCTCGTCGTTACCGGGCCTGTATTGCTGCCAGAGATGGTCACACTCAATATCGAGCACATTAACCAGTTGTCGGAATGTGTATGCAAATCCATCAAGATAGAAAAAACAAAGAACATTTTTCCCTGCCATTACGCGTGTTGCAGCTGCTTACGCTCTGCATTATTTACATGGTTTCTACTTTTCTGTCACATGTTTGTACAGTTTTGTGGTAAAATAAATGCAGCGTTGAAAAATTTCCTTTTCTTTCTTTAATTTTGGACTTCAGTGTATGATGTGAGAAGCTGTCTGTTTATCTCTAATTGTAACTCATAAAGATTTCAAACGATGTAAACCAATTATTAAAGAGAAATTGTCAAGGACAAGCGTTTCATGTAGATGAAATAACAAGCCGGTTGCTCTGCTTAACCCCATACTATACTTTTGAAAACAAATTCTCCATTAAGAACGCATATGAACTTATTGACCAAACTGAAGATGTGCACATTCCGCCCACAACCGGACTTGCATCGCTCGAGATAGTAAACTTCCATACTAACACGCCTATAAGGGACACAATGAACACAATCAGGAATAAACTAGTTGTTCGTAAGAAGCTAAACATGGGGGAGATTTGTAAACTCAGTGAGTTACTAACTTTAGTAATGTCATACAGTTACTTCAGTTTCGGTAACAAAAAATACAAATAGAAAGATGGGTTGGCAATGGGTAGTGTCCTAGCTGGGATGTTAGCAGCTATTTACATAAACCACTCAGAGCAATCATTTTTCGAAGCTAACAGTCACATCAACAGCAGAATCATCTACTACGAAAGGTATGTTGATGACACAATTACAATTTTTTATGGCACCGATAGGGAAATTGACATATTAGCAACAAACCTGAGCAGAATGCTCAAAAAATTTTAATTCACCGTTGAACATAAGACCAACAACAGCATCAATTTCTTCGACATAAAAATCACCAATAAAAACCATAAACATCATCAGGAGATTTATAGAAGGCTAACATCCACTGATACGCGTCTCAACAGCGCATCTTGTCATCCAAAGCAGCATAAGATGGCATATTTTAGGTCCACACTGAATCACCTACACAAAATTCCACTTAAATCAGTTCAAAAAGAAATCAATATCGTTAAGACAACATCCTCATAAATCTATGCAGCCCTTTCATAATAGACAAACTGTCATAAAAATTCAAAAAAATTATGAGACAACAAAGCTGTACGCCAGACAACCTCGCAGTTAACACAAGATGGAGTCGAAAACAGCAGAAATACGTTGCACAGCCTTCCTTAGGAAGAATATTCTACAAAATAAGCGATCTACTTAAGAGCACAAACATTAAGATAAGCTTCCACACAAACAACAAACTTCAGCAGGTGCCAGTTCACAATTTAAAGAATAATAGCCCTCCATACAAAAAATAAGGCATATACAAACTCAGCTGCCAATGTTTCCCTTCCTATTATGTAGGACAAACTGAGAGAAGCTTTGAGATTAGGTTCAACGACCATATAGATGCCATACGTTTGAACAATATAAAGAAATCTATATTTGCATTGCACACAGCTATTACAAGTAGTGGAATAAATGACCCTGAATATCACATCAGGTATTGCATCAAGCTGAGAAAGGTAGCATTATGAATTTGCCTGAAGAGATTGTAATACATCTACATAAAAGCAAATCATTACAAAATCTTCTCAATGATCCGGCGGCGTTAGTCAATGCGACCTATCTTCAAGATTTTATTCACCTATTTTCCAGTTTAAAGTAAACACTACTCCCTTTGACAATAACAACATACAGACGAGAACTCAAATGCATAAAATATAACAACGCCATGCAATATCTTCAATTATCTACCAAAATTATAATATAATGTCCACTATTGTAATATTTACTTATGTACATCTATTCCTCATTACTTAGTTTGCTTCCAGTGTATACCATGGTATCTAAATAACATCATTGCAGTAACGCTTTATGAAAAACTGTCTGCTTTATGTGTTTATCTTAATTTTAATCAGTTGGAACCTTTGTATTTTATAAGTTTCTATTGTCACAGCATTGTATATATCGAAATATCACGTAGAGAGAAATTATTGGGCATTTTTATGGTTGTGATACAGCTATCTTGTATACATCCTTCCATGTGGCGAAACTTTCTGGTGTGTATGATTGGTGGTTTATGTTGTATATTTACCTATATATACACATAAAGAAAGTGCTTCAAGTAGTCTTCGCTGCTGCGTGAACACTATAGCAACCAGCATTGCAAACGTAATGACAAAAATTTTCGACATAAGTAACACAAACGTTTTCATCTTAATAATTTGTTTACATCTCTTACAATCGATATGAGCCACAATCACAGTTAAATAGACAGTTTCTTATAACATGTTTTGGTTCTAGATCATCACCACCGCAATGAATTTGAACAAATTGGGGAATAAACCGTAAAAACTAATATAAACTACAACAAAAATGTATCTTAACGTGAACAAGTCGTCTGATGATGAATCTGTCGCTTCGAAACCGTTAACGGCGCTATTTATGTAAATAAATATCATTATAAAAAGCAGCTGGTTGCTGTTATTATTTCTGCAAGAATCAACCAATACATGATAAACTGTCTCACATCAGACATACATCTACATCTACATGACTACTCTGCAATTCACATTTAAGTGCTTGGCAGAGGGTTCATCGAACCACAATCATACTATCTCTCTACTATTCCACTCCCGAACAGCGAGCGGGAAAAACGAACACCTAAACCTTTCTGTTCGAGCTCTGATTTCTCTTATTTTATTTTGATGATCATTCCTACCTATGTAGGTTGGGCTCAACAAAATATTTTCGCATTCGGAAGAGAAAGTTGGTGACTGAAATTTCGTAAAAAGGTCTCGCCGCGACGAAAAACGTCTATGCTGTAATGACTTCCATCCCAACTCGTGTATCATATCTGCCACACTCTCTCCCCTATAACATGATAATACAAAACGAGCTGCCCTTTTTTGCACCCTTTCGATGTCCTCCGTCAATCCCACCTGGTAAGGATCCCACACCGCGCAGCAATATTCTAACAGAGGACGAACGAGTGTAGTGTAAGCTGTCTCTTTAGTGGACTTGTTGCATCTTCTAAGTGTCCTGCCAATAAAACGCAACCTTTGGCTCGCCTTCCCGACAATATTATCTATGTGGTCCTTCCAACTGAAGTTGTTCGTAATTTTAACACCCAGGTACTTAGTTGAATTGACAGCCTTGAGAATTGTACTATTTATCGAGTAATCGAATTCCAACGGATTTCTTTTGGAACTCATGTGGATCATCTCACACTTTTCGTTATTTAGCGTCAACTGCCACCTGACACACCATACAGCAATCTTTTCTAAATCGCTTTGCAACTGATACTGGTCTTCGGATGACCTTACTAGACGATAAATTACACCATCATCTGCGAACAGTCTAAGAGAACTGCTCAGATTGTCACCCAGGTCATTTATATAGGTCAGGAACAGTAGAGGTCCCAGGACGCTTCCCTGGGGAACACGTGATATCACTTCAGTTTTACTCGATGATTTGCCGTCTATTACTACGAACTGCGACCTTCCTGACAGGAAATCACGAATCCAGTCGCACAACTGAGACGATACCCCATAGCTCCGCAGCTTGATTAGAAGTCGCTTGTGAGGAACGGTGTCAAAAGCTTTCCGGAAATCTAGAAATACGGAATCAACTTGAGATCCCCTGTCGATAGCGGCCATTACTTCGTGCGAATAAAGAGCTAGCTGCGTTGCACAAGAGCGATGTTTTCTGAAGCCATGATGATTACGTGTCAATAGATCGTTCCCTTCGAGGTGATTCATAATGTTTGAATACAGTATATGCTCCAAAACCCTACTGCAAACCGACGTCAATGATATAGGTCTGTAGTTAAATGGATTACTCCTACTACCCTTCTTGAACACTGGTGCGACCTGCGCAATTTTCCAATATGTAGGTACAGATCTATCGGTGAGCGAGCGGTTGTATATGAGTGCTAAGTAGGGAGCTATAGTATCAGCGTAATCTGAAAGGAACCTAATCGGTATACAATCTGGACCTGAAGACTTGCCCGTATCAAGCGATTTGAGTTGCTTCGCAACCCCTAAGGTATCTACTTCTAAGAGACTCATGCTAGCAGATGTTCGTGTTTCAAATTCTGGAATATTCCATTCGTCTTCCCTGGTGAAGAAATTTCGGAAAACTGCGTTCAATAACTCCGCTAATAGTAGCAAAGCCCCCTGTTTTAGCAATTTATTGAAGTCTATGTGGTCTCGGAGCATTCTGAAATGTCACTGACGTAATTTTCTTACATTTTACTGACGATCTCGGTATTTCTGCCCAACCAATCAAGCTGTCTGTTAGAAACAATCACTGCTGTTTTGCAGATTCGTGATTACTTGCCCTAAAAAGGACACACTTGTCAATAAGTGTTATACTTCAAGAAGTGTTCCTCAGTAATGCATATTTTGGTAAACATCTGTAACACATATTTTCGAAAATATCTACTACATTATCTGCAAACAGCATATTACATTCAGTCACAGATTACCTGGCCATTATGGACCGACCATTGTGCGCTATCGCTGCCCTGCAGACCATGCAGATGAGTCGCCCCTCCCATAACAACAATGGCAGGCGCTCAGGTACGCCTGGCGTGATGTATTCCTTTCTGCCTGCATTCCTGATCGTCAACAAACACACTACATGTTCATTTTTGTAACCTTTCTGTCCACCCTAATAATGTTTCTTCTGTGATCATAGAAAATTAGGATAACCTCACAATAACAAAGAATTTAAATACGTTTGCATCCCTCTTTCGTAGCTTTTATTCCGTCGTACGACTGATCGTGCTTTGGAAAATTTGTTTCATTTTAACCTTGTGGCCGGATGTCCTCTCTGTTATCGAAGTTGTCGTGTCGTGTAACGCAGTCTGTCTGTGAATTGTGTAAACTTTGTTCTGTGTGGTACCGTGTTTTAACTGTTTGTATATCGTATTTTATGATGCTGAAATTTGGGACCAGCCCGGAACTCCCTGAACCAACTTGTAAAACAACCTAATAGCTACACTCAGGTTGATTTATCCCTGTTAATGGTGTCTGAGCTTATTTGCTGTGGAATAAATTACTGGAAGAAATACAGAAACCAGAAATTTTTTACATAATTAATTTGTGCCACTTGAATTGGATTAATGCATTCACATATTCGTTAAAACAAACATTTATCCACTGCTTTTTGAACTATGCACCTGCCATGTACCAAACAACAATTTGTAGAATGAAGGCTTTCACGACCGGGTGACATGGCTGTTGATATACTTTTCGGGATGTGAGGTCGTGGTCCAAGAACTTTTCTGCTCCTTACGTTTCGTCCAGGACTGCGCTGGACTTCCTCAGAGGCGTTGCTCCGCTGAGTCTTGCCGACTGAATGGTCGGGTGTCTGAGAGCGACTTATATATTGTGAAATAGAGAAGCTATTGAAATTTATAAACATCACGATAATTTTAATAGGAAAGAGGAGGCTATGAAACTTAGCGATATATGGACAGTGGCTCTACAAAAATGCTAACAAGTTTTATCTTTGACAAGGTGGTAATCGATAGTCAACCTTAACTTTCCTATGGATTATCACTGCTCATCACGTGTCACCTGAACCACGCCCCCCTTTCTCACAATATATAAGTCGCTCTCAGACACCCGACCAGTCAGTCGGCGGAGCAGCGCCTCTGAGGAAGTCCAGCGCAGTCCTGGAAGAAACGTAAGGAGCAGAAAAGTTCTTGGACCACGACCTCACATCCCGAAAAGTATATCAACAGCCAAACTACAATTTGTTTAGCTAACACGTTTCGACAATTGTGTATTTACATTTAACTAATAGTTAGATGTATTTACCTTTTATCTCCGTGTTTTGCCTTTATATACATAGCGCAAATACTTTTAGCTTCACTGATGCAGCACAGCATTCGTTATGTGGCCGGCTTATACGTTTGTTTGTATGCGAAATTATGTCTAAAGTCAAGTTACTCCATTGTAATAGAGAAATTAATGTTAAAATTATCTTACAAGGTATTGAGAGCCTTCCGTACTTTTCAGAAAGTGTGACGTTAAGTTACTGAAAACAGTTCTTGCTTTGAAGTTCAGAAAGTGTCCGAGTAGACTTTTATCGTGACTTTAGATGTAATTAGCAGTGTAGTCTAATGCCTGAACAAACCACATGGTGAATGCTACTGTTCCTCAGCCCATCAATGACGCTACAACTGTTCATATTATGCATAGAAAGGTGAAAAAAGGAACCACTAGTTGAGTGCTATCAACTACTAATTATCCGTAAATATTCAATTCGGGAAATGTGGTAGTGAAACGAATTGTCATGTGGTGCAGGGCAGATGCATCGTGTACGGTGCTCTCAACGAAACTGTGTGTTGTCGTTGTTATTCTTGTGATCTTCAATCTGAAGACTGGTTTGTTGCTGCTCTCCATCCTACTCTGTCTTGTGCAAGCCTCTTCATCTTCGAATAACCACTGCGTCCTTCTGAATCTTCTTACCGTATCCATCTCTTGGTATCCTGCTGCGATGTTTACCCTCCACTCTTCTCTGATATACTAAATTGGCGATCCCTTGATGAATCAGAATCTGTCCTATCTACCACTCCCTTCTTCTAGTCAGGTTCTGTCACAAATTTCACTTCTCCCAGTTCTGTTCACTACCTCGTCATTAGTTATGTGATCTACCCATATAATCTTAAGCATTCTTCTGCAGCATCACACTTCAAAAGTTTCTGTTCTCTTCTTGTCTAAACTGTTTACCATCCACGTTTCACTTCGATAGTTGGCTTCACCCCATAGAAGTACTTCAGGAAAGACTTCCCAACACTTAAATCAATATTCGATGTTAACAATTTTCTTTTCTTCAGAAATGCTTTCCTTGACATTGGCAGTGTACACTTCGTACGCTCTGTATTTCGTCCCTCAGCAGTTATTTTGCGGCCCAAATAGAAAACTCATCTACTACTTTCAGAATCTCGTTTCCTAATCTAATTGCGTCCCCGTCACTTTCTTTAATTAGACTACGTTCCATTATCCTCGCTTTAGTTCTGTTGATGTTCATCTTATATCCTCCTTTCAAGACTGTCCATTTCGTTCTCCTGCTCCTGTGAGTCCTTTGCTGTCTCTGGCAAGACCAATGAGGTCGGAAAACCTCAAACTTTTTATTTCTTCTCCCTGAGATTTAATTCGTACCATAACTTTTTGATATCCTTTACTGCTTGCTCAGTGTACTCATTGAACAAGTTGGGTACAGGCTACAACCTAGTGTTACTCCCTTCTCAACCACTGGTTCCCTGTCATTCACCTTGACTCTTATTACGGCCATCTCGTTTCTGTACAAGTTGTGAACAATGATTCGCTCCCTGTATTTTACCTCTCATACCTCGAGAAGTTCAAAGGTAGTATTCTAAACAACATTGTCAAAAGCTTTCTCTAAGTCTACAAATATTACAAACGTGGCTTTAGGTTTCTTTAACCCATCTTCTGCGATAAGTCGTAGGCTCGCTATTTCCTCACATGTTCCTATGGAAACATAACTGGTCTTCCTCCAGGTTCGCAGCTGCTTCTTTTTCCATTCTTTTGTGAGGAATTCGCGTTAGTATTTTGCAACCGTGAGATGTCTGATTTATAGTTCGGTAAAAGTCGCACTTGTCAGCACCTTCTTTCTTTGGAATTTGAGTTATTACATGGTTCTTGAACGCTGAGGGTATTTCACCTTTTTCATACTTCCTACTTTTGTAGTGCCTGGCTCTTCCAAGGCAATCAGCAGTTCTGACGGGATGTCATATGCTACTTCGGCCTTGTTTCGAATTAGGTCTTTCCGTGCTCTGTCAAATTTTTCTCGCTGTATTGTATCTTCCATCTCATGTTCGTCTACCTCCTCTTCCATTTCTATAATATTGCCTTCAAGTTCACCTTCCTTGTAAAGACTATCCGTCGTTCCACCTTTCAGCTTCTCCTTCTTTGATTGGTACTGGTTTTCCAGATGAGGTCTTCATATTCATACAGTTGCTTCTCTTTACTCAAAAGGCCTCGTTTAATATCCTCTACTCAGTATTTCTCTTTACTTTAGCGGTACATACTTCTAAATCCTTACGTTGGTCCTCTAGCTATTCCCGCAAAGCCATAATGCACTTCCTGTTTACTTCATTTTTGGCGGTTCGTATTCTCTTAAGCCTGAATCATTTGCAGCATTTTTTATATTTTATCCTTTCATCAAATAAATTAAATATATCCTGTGTTATCCAAGGATTTCTATTAGGCATTGTCTTTTTACCTATTTGACCTTCTGCTGCTTTCACTTTTTCATCTCTCAAAACTACCCATTCGTCTTCCACTGTATTCCTTTCCCTGTTTTAGTCAATTGTTGCCTAATGTCCCCCCTAAAACTCTCAATAACCTCTGGTTCTTTCAAATTATCCAGGTACCATCTCCTTAATTTCCCACCCTTTTTCAATTTCTTCAGTTTCTTTCTACATCTACCATTACTCTCCGCAAGCCACCCAACGGTGTGCAGCGTAGGGCACTTTAAGTGCCACTGTCATTACCTACCTTTCATGTTCCAATTGCGTATGGTTTTTTTCGCGGGAAGAACGACTGCCGGAAAGCGTCTGTGCGAACTTGAATATCTCTCATTTTACATTCGTGATCTCCTCAGGAGGTATAAGTAGGGGGAAGCAATATATTCGATACCTCATCCAGAAACGCACCCTCTCGAAACCTGGACAGCAAGCTACACCGCGATGCACAGCGTCTCTCTTGCAGAGTCTGCCAATAGAGTTTGCTAAACATCTCCGTAATGCTATCACGCTTACCAAATAACCCTGTGACGAAACGCGCCGCTCTTGTTTGGATCTTCTCTATCTCCTCTGTCAACCCGACCTGGTACGGATTCCACACTGATGAGCAATATCCAAGTATAGGTCGAACGAGTGGTTTGTAAGCCATCTCCTTTGTTGATGGACTACATTTTCTAAGGATTCTCCCAATGAATCTCAACCTGGCACCCGCCTTACCAACAATTAATTTTATATGATCATTCCACTTCAAATCTTTCCGCACGCATACTCCCAGATATTTTACAGAAGTAACTGCTACCAGTGTTTCTTTCAGTATCATATAATCATACAATAAAGGATCCTTCTTTCTATGTATTCGCAAGACATTACATTTGTCTATGTTAAGTGTCAGTTGCCATTCCCTGTACCAAGTGCCTATTTTCTGCAGATCTTCCTGCATTTCGCTGCAATTTCCTAATGCTGCAACTTCTCTGTATACTACAGCATCATCCGCGAAAAGCCGCGTGGAACTTCCGACACTATCTACCAGGTCATTTATATATATTGTGAAAAGCAATGGTTCCATAACACTCCCCTGTGGCACGCCAGAGGATACTTTAACGTCTGTAGACATCATACTGTGTTCTGTTTGCTAAAAACTCTTCAATCCAGCCACACAGCTGGTCTGATATTCCGTAGGCTCTTACTTTGTTTATCAGGCGACAGTGCGGAACTGTATCGAACGCCTTCCGGAAGTCAAGGAAAATGCCATCTACCTGGAAGCTTGTATCTAATATTCTCTGGATCTCATGAACAAATAAAGCGAGTTGAGTCTCACACGATCGCTGTTTCCGGAACCCATGTTGATTCCTAGAGAGTAGATTCCTACAGAGTAGTTTCCAGAAATGACATGATACGCTAGCAAAAAACATGTTCTAAAATTCTACAACAGGTCGATGTCAGAGATATACGCCTATAGTTTTGCGCATCTACTCCACTACCCTTCTTGAAAACTGGAGCTACCTGTGCTCTTTTCCAATCATTTGGAACTTTCCGTTCCTCTAGAGACTTGCGGTACACGACTGTTGGAAGGGGGCAAGTTCTTTCGTGTACTGTGTGTAGAATCGAATTGGTATCTCGTCAGGTCCAGTGGTCATTGCTCTGTTGAGTGATTTCAGTTGCTTTTCTATTCCTTGGACACTTATTTCGATGTCAGCCATTTTCTGGTTTGTGCGAGGATTTAGAGAAGGAACTGCAGTGCGGTCTCCCTACATTTGATATCCAATAAATTGTGCGCAGGCTCCACATCTGTCCCTCGAAATGTCTTACAGTGTGAAATCTGATTCCGAAATCTCTGTCCTACTATTATATAATCGATCTGAAACCTTCTGGAGTCTCCAGGATTGTTCCTCACACACAAGACAAAATACCTACTGGAGTCAGAGGGACACATTTTTTAGTTTAGAGTCAGGTTACAGACGGGGAGTACTGAAAGAGATTAAAACAGAACAGTGCCATACCATCTAACCGCAGGAACGGAGAAGTTAAATTTAAGGGATTACAGATTAGCATCTTATTCATGTAGAGTCAACATGGGAAAAGGAGGAATTGCTACTTATATAAAAACGGGACACAAGGTAAAAGTATTGAAAGAAATAGTTTTTGTGTAGATCAGATATTTGAAGCATGTGCAGGTGAGTTGCTACTGCAATATACTTCTATAGTAATTGTAACAATATAGAGATCCCCCCAGTTTAGCATTATTTACACATTTTGGATAGGAAATTATTTAATAGGAAAGTATTTATTTATTAATAACCAGGAGGAATAGTCATAGCTGTGGTGGCCCTACCTACAAGTGTGTCAGCAGAAGAGGAACTACTTCCACAACAAATAAAAGGAATGTAACCACATGCCATTGTATCAACTGAAAATTCTGATATGAGAAATATGTTTTTTGTTCAAGGATTATTTGATGATGAATTTCAGTGTGATTACTATTTCATTAGATGCCTAAAAACAAAGCTACAAACAAAATTATATGTACTTGAACACATACACCTAAATTCTGAAGAAATTTTAAGAATCGAATATAATCGTAACTCTATTAATTTGTACAATAAAATGAAATAAAAACTGAATCAAAATATTAATTAATACAGATATTATTATACATTAATTAATGGATACACTGTGCAACAACTTTTACATGAATTAAGGAATATTTGATAAAACAATTTTATTTTTATTAATCCAACTGTTATACGAATTGTCAAAACCTAACCATCTGACATATAGAAGATAATTTGGTTTTTGTAGTTTGTGCTTATAAAAATTTCCTTTTACTTCTCCACCATCCAATGCTTTCAGCTTGCATGTGACTGAATTAGAACAAAAACATTTTCAGTTTCGAGAGTTTCTATTGACCAATTGGTTGTGAACTCTTTTTCAAAAATTTCTTTAAGTTTGTTACTTCTAAATTAACCTCCTATTTTAAATTCTGTCTAAGAATAGCAGTTAGCTTACAATGTTTGTCACTAACTTCTATTGGTACCATTTTTATTGATGAATGTTCTGTGTTATTGTATTTATCAACTAGTTTTATAAATACCACTTATAATTTCCTTGAAGAGGAAATCTCTATCACATTTTTTCTTTTAGTTTTTTGTTAACTTTACCACCAACAGATGATTTTAATTCAGTAAAAGTTGAGTAACGATTAATATTACATGTGTTCTGAAGTTCTTGAAATTCTTTGTTGTAAAATACTACCTGCAGATTTGTTGGACTTCTGCCTCTAAATATTTTTTCAAAAACATTTCCTTCATTTTTAAACATTTCATTTTTAATACACTCCTGGAAATTGAAATAAGAACACCGTGAATTCATTGTCCCAGGAAGGGGAAACTTTATTGACACATTCCTGGGGTCTGATACATCACATGATCACACTGACAGAACCACAGGCACATAGACACAGGCAACAGAGCATGCACAATGTCGGCACTAGTACAGTGTATATCCACCTTTCGCAGCAATGCAGGCTGCTATTCTCCCATGGAGACGATCGTAGAGATGCTGGATGTAGTCCTGTGGAACGGCTTGCCATGCCATTTCCACCTGGCACCTCAGTTGGACCAGCCATTCGTGCTGGACGTGCAGACCGCCCGAGACGACGCTTCATCCAGTCCCAAACATGCTCAATGGGGGACAGATCCGGAGATCTTGCTGGCCAGGGTAGTTGACTTACACCTTCTAGAGCACGTTGGGTGGCACAGGATACATGCGGACGTGCATTGTCCTGTTGAAACAGCAAGTTCCCTTGCCGGTCTACGAATGGTAGAACGATGGGTTCGATGACGGTTTGGATGTACCGTGCACTATTCAGTGTCCCCTCGATGATCACCAGAGGTGTACAGCCAGTGTAAGAGATCGCTCCCCACACCATGATGCTGGGTGTTGGCCCTGTGTGCCTCGGTCGTATGCAGTCCTGATTGTGGTGCTCACCTGCACGGCGCCAAACACGCATACGACCATCATTGGCACCAAGGCAGAAGCGACTCTCATCGCTGAAGACGACACGTCTCCATTCGTCCCTCCATTCACGCCTGTCGCGACACCACTGGAGGCGGGCTGCACGATGTTGGGGCGTGAGCGGAAGACGGCCTAACGGTGTGCGGGACCGTAGCCCAGCTTCATGGAGACGGTTGCGAATGGTCCTCGCCGATACCCCAGGAGCAACAGTGTCCCTAATTTGCTGGGAAGTGGCGGTGCGGTCCCCTACGGCACTGTGTAGGATCCTACGGTCTTGGCGTGCATCCATGCGTCGCTGCGGTCTGGTCCCAGGTCGACGGGCACGTGCACCTTCTGCCGACCACTGGCGACAACATCGATGTACTGTGGAGACCTCACTACCCACGTGTTGAGCAATTCGGCGGTACGTCCACCCGGCCTCCCGCATGCCTACTATACGCCCTCGCTCAAAGTCCGTCAACTGCACATACGGTTCACGTCCATGCTGTCGCGGCATGCTACCAGTGTTAAAGACTGTGATGGAGCTCCGTATGCCACAGCAAACTGGCTGACACTGACGGCGGCGGTGCACAAATGGTGCGCAGCTAGCGCCATTCGACGGCCAACACCGCGGTTCCTGGTGTGTCCGCTGTGCCGTGCGTGTGATCATTGCTTGTACAGCCCTCTCATAGTGTCCGGAGCAAGTATGGTGGGTCTGACACACTGGTGTCAATGTGTTCTTTTTTCCATTTCCAGGAGTGTAGGAGCAGCCCAAGATAATTTTGAAAAGTTATCAATAACAATTAATAAATATTTATATCCTATATTTGTTTTTGAAGTTCCTTTTAAGTTTCCAGAATCCATTTGTACTAAATCATGTTGGCACAAACCACATATAAGAAGAAAAACGACATTCCTTCTTTAAAATTTTTGTCATGGGTTTATGTAACTTGTTAACAATTACTCCTCAAATATTAGACTACCGATGGTTTATGTAACTCATTAACAATATATTCTCTAATATTAGACTACAAACCAAAATCTATAATTTTTTTAAACAAATCTGCTCTTTTTAGATTGACAAACTGTGTAATGACCTTCAGTGTCAGTGTACTGTCTTTAATTTTTAGTTGTTTCTCTTTAAGGATGTCTAGTTTCAATAAATTTTCTCTACTTCAAGTACCAAATATGATTATCCAATTACATAGATAAAAAACTTATTAATTATTTTCCAAATACTTCAATACTCAGTTTTGGTAATAGGATTTTCTGTAGGGACTGAGTGTAGGGCATAAATATGTAATTCACTTTCTAAGTATTATTTAATAACTGCATCATAGCCATTTGCAAAATTCGTTATATCAACTAAATACAGCATTTATTTACTTTAAAATGTAATATAATTCTTTTTGATTTTGTTTAATTGTATCTGGTCGAATATTTTCAATTTTAGCATTGACTTTTTCTAGATCTCCAGATTCTATTTTTGCAGTAATTTATTCATTTCTCTTATTTCCAAAAATGTCCTTTTATTTCCTCTAAAGTATTATTGTATTTACAATTATCTGCCAACAGATTTAACACAAATACACTTAAATCACTTTATCAAAATATTGTTTTCTCTTGTAACTGTAGTATAGGTCATTTTTCGCCAAATAATTGCCTAGTATGTTGCCAGAAAATGAAAGAAAAACCATTTTTGTGTTATAGTAACAAATCCAATGTGTACCACTATCATCAGATGTATCCAAATTTACTATTCCACATTCGATATATTTTGGTTGGTCTGTTAATTCATCAGTCATGAAGACATAATGATGGGTTTAATTTTTAACTGTTTAGCAAGTATTTCTATATCGATATCACTTCATGCATTAGAATGTATGCTAATTACTTTTTTGAACTTCGTATTTGTGAACCTGGGACCTATTTTCCATTGCATAATTATGCCACTTTTGTTCTTCCAATTCTTTATGATCTTCCTTTTTATTTATAAGAGCATTTTCAACTTCAGCTGGTCCATCAGGTAATGCACCAACAGTGGCTAAATAGAGTAATGTTGCCAAACGTAATGGAAAGAATCCTCCTTCATCTTTTGTTAACCCAGTTTCTTCTTTCATTTTTGTTTGATATTAAATATTTTTTTCATTGCAGGTATGCCTAGTTTTATGACCAAATTTCTGCTGGTTTTCTTGTCTCTCTTTCTGTTTTGAGCATAAGATAGAAATTATCGATACTATGTAACAGTATATTATTGAGTTTAATTGTAATTGCTTTTGCTTAATTTTGTCACTAGGTAGCAATTTGTAATCAATATTGAAGTTATTCACTTATGTAGAATGAATTTTTTTAGGACTAAATATTTTATAGTCCATATCCATTTTCATCCAGGCCCAGTCCTAATTTTCTTTTTCCATATGTTATTCTTGTAACTGTAGCTGCAGCAAATTTTTCCCCAATGAAACCTCAGACCTATAGATCCTTTCTTTTACCACGAGTTCAAGTTGTTTTTCCGCTTCATGCCTTTTCTCTACATCTTTATGATCTACATAGGCAATGTCATGTTTTTCCATGCTTCATCCAATGCATTTATTCCTTGATCTCCTCTTTCATCTTGTTTGGTTCCCCGACCAAAAGAATCTATAGGCTGGTAGATGCATATCAAAAGGTAATTTGTTAAATAATGTGTTAACTAATCCTTTTCCAAATGTTTCATTTTTCTAAAATGTTTGTGGCTAGTTATTCAAAAACCTTATCAGATATTGTATTCTTCTCAGATCATTGATAATGAAATCGCTCAATTCACTCATTAACATTTGTGTTATTCCTGCTTTTTCTTATAATTTTTATCTCCAGCAAATTCCTCACTGTGAATTACAGCTATCCATTAGATCAGAAGATCAACAGTTGATAATACTTTCAACAGGTTTATCAGTACATTGGTTATGAAGCCTGCACTTGTTTTTGCATTTGAATAATCTGGAGAATCTGAATTTGATGGTAATATTGTTACTTTTGGTAGTAAATATCACGAATGTATTTTGTCATACCTTTATATTTTTTCCTTCAACTTGACTTTATTTTATTTGGCTCAATATCAGAATACAATGCACTTGAACCGTAAAATGTATCTGTACTAATTGATAAATCAGCAGCATCATATTTTGTACCCAGACCATCCATAACAATCTGTTTTTTTCTTTTTTGTTAAAGGGGGTAATCTGTCCATCTATATCTTCAAATTCTTTTTCCCAATACTTCATTAATCTCCATTGAATCAAATTCCCAAATAACCAATAACTTTCAGTTTATCGTTTTAAATTATCAAAATCAATGGTTTTCAATTTTACTCATTCCCTACGAATAAGATAAGTAATTATAATCTAAATGATCCTAACAAGGAAACAGAGATTAAACCTATACTGGTTATGTTTCAGTTTATTGGAATCATGCTCAGTTTACATGAAGAGTAGGACTATTAAAGCTGATGGATCAGATTACCCAACATGTGATGGAAAATCCAATAAACAATTAATTAATAATTGTGTGGTAAAGCTATTTGATTTCATAACCATTAAAAAATTAAACAATATTTTATGTAGAATTTAAGATCCTTTTATTTCATTATCAGTTTTGTTGTATTTGACTTCATCTCTTATTGATAAAATAAGGTCATGCAGCTAATAATGGAAAAACAAAGAGCAACAAAAATGGGGTGGTTTGTTCACTTGGAATGCCTTGTGGATTTCTCAAAGATTAGAAAGAGCAATGTGGGAGGATGATTTCTCTTTTATTTTTAAATGATTTCAGGTGCTGGAAATGCTGTTATTTGATGGGCTGATTACAGGTATGATGGAACTAAAATAAAAGATATTCTTCCAAATGAAGGTTAAATTATCATAGAATGTATGGGAATTCATGTGCATATAGTTAAATATGAACTTAGTTATGAGCTTGAACAATGAGAAAATATTTTGAAAACTGGAAAAATTCCAATATCTTTTTATCAAATACAAATTGTGGAAGTTGCTATATTCAATGGTAAGAAGAATTTTGAACTAGATATTATGAATTTCTATAACTCAGCAGAATTTGATACATCTTACTTCATATTCGTCAGACAAATCGAAAAAATAATCTGTTGTTTTATTTATCGTTATCTGATCATTTTAAACTAGACACATTTTATCTGAAGATGGAAGAAGTGAAGTTTGTACACAAGAAATTTGGAACTTAGATCCTCTAAATAATAATTTAAATGCTTCAAATTCTTTTCTAGATTTTAAACGAGTTAGACAACTGAAAGGTGATGTTAATATAAACCCATATAATTTCATAACAAATTATACAATTTGCAGCATATATATGATTCACAGAAAGACTGCAGGTGCCACACATAAAACAACATGAAATTTTGTGCAGTCTTTAATGATAAAATCCCTGCAGGTGTCCTAGCATGTATTATGAAGTACAGAAAGAAAAATAATTAAGGACATAGAACAGTAGCATAGTAAATTTACTGAATAATTTTAATTATATAAAGGAATAAAAAACTAGAAGAAATTACAGATATGTTACATTCATGTTTACATTTCAAAAAAGATAGATGAAGTAAAAGCTGAAAAATTTAGTATGTCGATTAGAAGATGATAACCGATTTTAGTGAGTATTATTTCTATGGATAGCTCTTTTCGTATAGATTATGCTGGCTTTTTGAATTTTTAAACCGGTTCGTATTTGGCAGGGAAATAAACAACAAGTGGTCTAATTAGCTGCCACTGCCTTCTAGCAGGCGGCAGCTACTTCATAACTCCTACCTCTAGAAGGCTGTGTGGCTGACTGATACTGTATATCAGGACTATAACTTTCTGATTGCCCTCTCTACCTTGCACAGGCCGCCTATACTGTTCACCCATTATGACTGAGCAGCTAATATCTTCATTTACAGAACGCACTCGCATTCATAACAGTAGAGGAATATACTTCAGTTTTAATACAAAATGTTCTTTTTTAATCTTAATTTGATTGCTCACATTCAAATTTACTTATTGTTCACAATTAGTCTCTTCTAAAACATCGCAGTAGTTCAAAGAATATAATGTATTTATGCCCAAAATGAACTGAAGACTGTAGCACATTTTACAATACGGTTTGCACTTTTCTTAGTTACTATATAAGCAAGCTTAAAGTGGCTTCATTCGCTCCCAGCGAGGCACCCAGGCTGGGATGGGATGGACATCCCAGAGCTAGATTTCATCATAACAGCCCATCAAGTCACTGATGTCTGAGCTGTACGCTCTCAATTAAAGATGATGGGTAACAGACGCTAGAAGGGAAGATACCATCAAGTCACTGGATCATCACAACCTGGCTGTGGACTGGGACTCCAAGTTCGACTCCGAAAAACCCCAGAGGGATAAGAAATATAAGATAGAGAAGTTAAAAATGCCTCTGGGTGTTTTCTTCATGGGCCCAAAGGATTTGCTGAAATTTATGAATAAAAATTTGTACTCTATAAATGAAGCCCTACTACACAAGCTCAGTAATGCAAGTTGTTGTATCAGCATTCGATACCACACTTGTTAGGGGTTGCAGATATTGACTGCGGTCCGTAATAGATATCGCTAGACCCACGAGTCGCAACTAGCGCCGCTCCGCGGCTTGTGACGAGTATCTAGCGAGCTGTCGTCCACTCTTGCCCGCGACGTCAACTGGAAATGTAGCATAGCCTTCAGCTGATAGGAAGCAACCTCTAACAAGGCGCTTAGTCAAGTACAGCATAAGTAATGCCTCTCTAGATATGCTTGCAATTATATGCATGCAGCACAGGATGAAGCCTTAACACAAGTTAAGTACAGTATATATTATTTTTTACCAACGACTACTAATTATTTCAGTCATTGCAGATACAGATTATGCAGCCAGTTCCTTACCGACTTCACAGCCAAACCTACAATATGTGTTTCTATTTAGCATTGGCCACTTGTCATCATAACTACAGACAACGAGAATCATAACAAAAGTAATCCTAACCTGTTAAAAAATTAGTGACCTACCAGCAGATATTTTGTATAACACCATTGGATGTGATTATAAGATACATATTTGATATTAATAACTAAATGGGATTTTATAAATTTGATGACAATAATGAATTTCATGATCTGGAATTTTTTGTGTGAACTCCATTAACATATTTACCTTGTTTACTTTATTTCAAGAGAAAAATATATATGGAGTCTCAGAGTGGATCAGCATCCCCCCTGTAATCATACAAATGTAAAAAATAAAGTAAATAACAATAAATAAAAAAAACAAAATAGAAGATACGAAAGAAAATAAAAAGCAAAAATATAAATGATATCTTATTTTTCTTAGGATTGAGGTGAATGAGGGGAATGAGGGCATAGAGTTGAAAGAAAGTGGAATGCTTTTGTAAGATTAGGGCTATTTTTTCTATAGAAAAAAAGACATAAATCACTAACTCTGAGGAAATCCGAGGGATTTTGTGATTTATGGCTATTTATTTATTAGAATAAAACGAGCTATATTCTAGAAAAGGATTCTACTCAAATCAGGTTTGCCTGAAAGAACCGCTGTAACGTTCGTGAGCGATAGTTACCTTTGAGACGTATTGAATTGATGTTAGTCCTGATTGCCCTCAGGACAACAAAGACGCCATTATCTACATCCCACTGATTTTGAAGAGGTCGTGTCATAGGGCTGCAAGAAGCTGCATGGGGCTACAAGAAGCTGGATGTCCCTTCTGCGATAGGGCAGAAAGACTGCGCAGGAATTTGCCCAGTGTACACGACTACTGGCAGCGGTAGTCACAAGAATGTACAGTAGCAAGAAGACCTTTCTCCGAATGGCCACGTGTCACTACCGAGAGTGAAGTCCATAGACCATCATGTTCGATGTATGGCACTAGCACATCGTACTGCATCTGGAGTGGCAGTCTGAGCAGCAGTTGGCACCACAGTGACAAAACAAACAGTTACAAATCTGTTACTTCAGGAACAGTCAGACGCCCTCTAGCGGGCATTCCACTGGCTCCAAACCACCACTGTTTGCGACTTTTATAGCGTCAAGCGACAGCTGACAACATCGCCACACACCGTCCGGTGGCTTGCGGAGTATGGATGTAGATGTAGATCGCAGGGTGAAGGTCAGCTGCGTATTCTGATGAAAGCTGGTTCTGTCACATTGCCAGTGATGGCCGTGTGTTGGTTAGAAGGAGGCCCATTGAGGACCTGAAAACAACTTGTCTGCATGCTAGACACAGTAGACCTACACCTGGGATGCGACTTCGTATGACAGGGGGAGCACACTCGTGGCTTTCCCACGCACCCAGACAACAAATCTGTACGTCAGTCTGGTGATTCGACCGGTTGTGCTGCTACTCATTCACAAGGCTTCATGAAAACAGGATAATGGTACCATACATGCCGTTGTTGTAACCTAACATACTCTAACGAGTACCGACATGTTGTCTTGGTCTGCTCGATGAGCATATGTGTCTTCAAACGAGCACATATGAGATATCATCGGACGACGAATCAGGCGTCATCCACAAACAGCATTAACCGTCCTTGTACTAACCGACTAAGTGTAACAGGTATGGAACACCACCCCAAAAAAAAAAAATGATATCCGGTACCTGTACAACACAATTCACGTACGTTTGCACGCTTGCATGCAACATTGTGGTGGTTAAACCGGTTATTAATGTACCACATTTCACACTTTCGATGGCTTATCTAGCACTCACATTAATGTGTGATCATGAATTGTTAATCACTCACACGTGTTGCCTACAAAAACGTATTCCCGAAGTTTCATAGGTCTACAGAAATTAATTTTTGGTGTTGCGAATTTTTTTCCATCATTGTAGTTCTGCTGTGTAATAGCGGCACACATGTTCAAAGTACTTACGGGCATTCAACCAGGTTGAATTTTCGACAACTGCCGATATTTCAGCGGACGCACACTTCGCCATTTTCAAGGCTTAACTGCAACGACCAGACGAAGTGCAGAAAACACGAGAGCTCGGTTCTGCGAGTTTAACAGAAAGATAACACACACCTAAACAAAAGCCACCAAAGATGAACGAAGTCAGAGCTATCGATAGTAAGAAACTATGGACTGGTAGTTGAGGAAACGTTAACTCTGTCCCTATGTTTTTTAACAAGTGAAAGAGCAGGATTCCAGGCCGAGTTTAAACAAAAGCCTCCATCCCTATTCACAAGGTTGCTAGCCCATTTAATTTCAACAGACTCCTTAATCACACTATCCCAATAGCCGGACGTGCATGCTAATATCTCGGTATTATTATACCACATGGGGTGACCAGTGTCCAAACAATGTTCGGCAATAGCAGATTTGCTAGGCTGCTGTAGTCGCGTGTGCCGTTTATGTTCAATACACCGGTCCTCCACGGTCCTGATGGTCTGACCAATGTATGCCATGCCACAGCTACAAGGAATGCGATAAACACCTGCCTTACGTAAACCAAGATCATCCTTAACAGACCCCAAAAGCGCTTTAATCTTAGATGGAGGTCGGAAAACACATTTCACATTGTATTTCCGTAAAATACGACCTATCTTGTTTGAAGTGCTTCCTACGTAGGGCAAAAAGGCAATAGATTTAGGAGTCAACTGAGAATTACCATCAGTCACCTGGCGCACAGTTGGTTGATATCGCAACGCCCGTTCAATCTGTCTTTCACTATACCCGTTGTGGCGGAAGGTAGCCTCAAGATGGGCCAGCTCAGCAGGCAAAGTCTCAACGTCGGAGATGACATGTGCCCTGTGTACCAGGGTACGAAGTACCCCTTCACGTTGGGCCGGATGATGACAACTGTCCGCCTGCAGATACAAGTCAGTGTGAGTACGCTTCCTATAAACTGCATGTCCCAACGATCCATCCACCTTCCTCCTAACCAAAACGTCAAGAAAGGGAAGGCAACCATCCTCTTCCACCTCCATGGTAAAACGAATGTTGGGGTGGATCGAGTTTAGATGTTCTAAAAAGGCATTCAAATTCTCCCTGCCATGCGGCCAAACAACAAAAGTATCGTCAACGTATCTGATAAAACAGGCAGGTTTCAATGGCGCCGACTCCAATGCACGCTCCTCGAAGTCTTCCATGAACAGATTTGCAATCACAGGAGATAACGGGCTACCCATCGCAACTCCATCTGTCTGCTCGTAATACTGGTCATTGAATAAGAAATACGTGGACGTCAACACATGTCGAAACAAATTAGTTAGTTCCAATCCAAACTTCACTTCAATTAACCGCAACGAATCAGACAAAGGAACACGAGTAAAGAGCGAGACCACATCAAAACTTACTAACATATCAGAGTCATTCAACTGCATTCCCTCCAAACGCCGTAAGAAGTCAGCTGAGTTCTTAATATGATGTTCACAACGTCCAACTTGTGGGCTTAACATTGAAGCAAGGTGCTTAGCCACACGATATGTTGGAGCACCGATATTGCTGACTATGGGGCGGAGAGGGACCCCCTCCTTATGTAGTTTCGGAAGGCCATATAACCTGGGGGGAACAGCACTATAGGTGTTAAGACTCTTGATAGTGTCCTGTGGCAAACCACTTTTCTTCAGGAGGTTGTTGGTCTTCCTCTCAACGCTTTTCGTGGGGTCAGCATCGATCCTGCGATACGCTGAGTCAGATAATAAACAATTCATCTTTTGTACATAGTCATGTTTGTTCAAAACAACGGTGGCATTGCCCTTGTCCGCAGGTAAAATGACAATGTCCGGATCAGCTCTGAGAGCGCGTAAAGCAGCCCTCTCCGCTGATGTCACATTGCTCTTGGGTGGACGAGCCCTAGTCAAAACACGACATGTCTCCCTCCTGACATCCTCTGCATCAACAGGAGGTAGTTTGCAAACTGCCTGTTCAATCGAACTGATAAAATCCACTACCGGCAAACTCTTCGGTGTTGGTGCAAAATTTAAACCCTTCCCTAGCACGGATAACGCTGCGTCGTCAAGGGATTTCTCTGTGAGATTTATCACAGAACGTCGGGAGATAGGATCAGCCTCCGAGCCACGGAAACGTTCAAACTTAGCCAGATGCCGAGCAGTGACAGAACGATATTCACAATCAGCCTGGGTCCATGAGGCACCGTCCAACCAATCCCATGTAAATTCAGACAGTTTACTAGCCATCAATAAATGGAAACGAAACAATTCTTTGGAAACAGAGTCCAACCGTCGACGAGTAAAACGAATCCTTTCACGGACAAGCGCCAAGCCAGCACGTTGTTTAATGCGACTGGCGGCGGGAGAATTAATATGATGTACAATTTTAGCAAAAGTTGGGACACGATTCTCAGCACGACACCTCAATAAGAACGACAAGGCACATTGCAGTCTGACACGACAGCTACGAAGTTTATCCAACTTACGTAAACACCGATACATTTCCTCCCCGTAGAGGTAAACAATGTGTAACCTGAGCTTCTCCTGGCGTAAACTATGTTCAAAGTACTTACGGGCATTCAGCCAGGTTGAATTTTCGACAACTGCCGATATTTCGGCGGATGCACACTCCGCCATTTTCAAGGCTTAACTGCAACGACCACTTCAAACAAGATAGGTCGTATTTTACGGAAATACAATGTGAAATGTGTTTTCCGACCTCCATCTAAGATTAAAGCGCTTTTGGGGTCTGTTAAGGATGATCTTGGTTTACGTAAGGCAGGTGTTTATCGCATTCCTTGTAGCTGTGGCATGGCATACATTGGTCAGACCATCAGGACCGTGGAGGACCGGTGTATTGAACATAAACGGCACACGCGACTACAGCAGCCTAGCAAATCTGCTATTGCCGAACATTGTTTGGACACTGGTCACCCCATGTGGTATAATAATACCGAGATATTAGCATGCACGTCCGGCTATTGGGATAGTGTGATTAAGGAGTCTGTTGAAATTAAATTGGCTAGCAACCTTGTGAATAGGGATGGAGGCTTTTGTTTAAACTCGGCCTGGAATCCTGCTCTTTCACTTGTTAAAAAACATAGGGACAGAGTTAACGTTTCCTCAACTACCAGTCCATAGTTTCTTACTATCGATAGCTCTGACTTCGTTCATCTTTGGTGGCTTTTGTTTAGGTGTGTGTTATCTTTCTGTTAAACTCGCAGAACCGAGCTCTCGTGTTTTCTGCACTTCGTCTGGTCGTTGCAGTTAAGCCTTGAAAATGGCGGAGTGTGCATCCGCCGAAATATCGGCAGTTGTCGAAAATTCAACCTGGTTGAATGCCCGTAAGTACTTTGAACATAGTTAACGCCAGGAGAAGCTCAGGTTACAGCGGCAAACATGTTCAGAATTGGAGACTGAAGCAAATCGATAAAGGCCATGCGTGTGTGTGTCTACCACCGTTATGTTCGAATATTTCTAGTGACAATTAGTTCGAAGCGTGAAACATTCGTTTTGTCAGAGGACTGTGGAGTATATTTACATGTGCGGACAATGGTGTATCCGATTCTGGATTAGCACGAAATACAAATATTACCATTTTAATACAGTGAAATATGTGTTTCGGCATACCATATTCAAAAAGTAAGAGGTGAGTAAGGGTCAAGAACAGACTGACAGAATAAAGGAACCGTTCCGTCCATATGTAAAATACATACTGTACTTGCATTGGGAGAGATTGGTGTATTCATTTCGATCCTATGAACAATATGAAATGCCGGATTTTCAGTTAGATGTCTGTACATTTCAAATCTATGAACAATCCTCCGTGAAATATGGAGCTGAGTAAATTAACTGGGAGAGTGAAAATTCTTATGTTTTCAGTCGGATGGATAAGAACGCAACAATTATGGACACAAAAATAAATTGGAAAATCATAAAAATTGTTAGATGTCCAAACAGAGTGTGAGCTGGAAAAACCCGTCTGTCTCCACGACACTGTAACAAGAAGATGCAGTATAACTGGAGAATGTCTATTCGTGAAATGTGACAACATTTCGATTAAACAGAAAAATGCTGGAAGTTAAGATATTAATTGAAAGCAGAAACGAATCGTTGTTGCATTTATTATACACACTGTCCAGTCACATTAATGTGACTACCTGTCAAATGTCTGAATAACTACCTTTCCACCTTTTAGTAGCGCGTACCGCTGCTAGACCTGTAGGAAGAGAGTCAGTGAGGTTCTGGAAGGTACCGACAGGGATATGGCGCTATGCCGACTTCATTGTCGCAGGCAGCTGCGCTAGGTTTCTCGGCTAAGTATCCATGGTGGGAACAGCGCGATCAAGATGGTCCCATAGATTGTCGATTAGGTTTGAATCCTTTTTTAACCACCCACTTATACTGCGAGCTGTGTGACACTTTGCATTGACCTGCCGGTAGATGACATTGTGCAGAAGAAGAAGAAATTACGTGGAGGGGTGGGCATGGCCAACAAAGATAGATGCTTACATGTGGTGATACAGTGCGCCTTCCAGAAAGAGGAGATCACGCACTCCTTCGGCCTGGACCCTTCCTACGATTATCACAGGCTATTTGTTTTCAGACGTTTCACGCCGATAGACCGTAATAAGTGATTCATCTGAAAAGGCTAACTTTCTTCACTGAGCGGACATCCAGTTGCGGTATTAGCGTGCAAATTCCAGCCTTGGTCGCCGATGAACCACAGTAAGCATGAGTGCATCAGGAGTGGCCGAGCGGTTCTAGGCGCTTCAGTATGGAACCGCGTGACCGCTACGGTCGCAGGTTCGAATCCTGCCTTGGGCATGGATGTGTGTGATGTCCTTAGGTTAGTTAGGTTTAAATAGTTCTAAGTTCTAGGGGACTGATGACCTCGGAAGTTAGTTCCCATAGTGCTCAGAGCCATTTGAACCATTTGAGTGCATGAAAGAGGCGCCTGCTTGAGAGAGCTATACACATCAACGTTTGCTGAACGGTCGTTTGCTGTACCTGGGCTGTCAGTAGCTCAACTGCTGCACCTGTCTTGACTCTTACACGTCTCCGTAGCTGTCGTTCACCACTGTCATATATGACCTGTGTTGCACCACGATTGCCTCGGCGCCGGTTTTGGATAGCGCCATTTTGTCATGCACGGTATACTTTAATCGCGGTGGCACGTAACAGTTTACAAACTGAGCCATTTCTGAAATGCTTCCACGATGGATAAATCGCTCCGTTTCCGCATTGCAACAACGACTGCACTGCTCTTTATGTCCTGTGGGCACGCTCTGTATATAGTCTCCACTGACAGTGGTGGCACCTGCCGTCTGTGAGTGGTTATTGCACACTGACGTCGAATGTAGGCGGTGGTGACATTAATGTGACAGGACCGTATACAATTGTGCGGTTTATTTCATAGCATGGCTTCATGCATATAATGCGTAAATACATAGTTGTATTACATCGATAAAAAATTGTTTCCATTGAGAAAAAATTCCAATAGGATCGATGTCCAGGTGAGACCACCTTGCAGCTCCGATGTGGCATAGTCGCCGTCTAAATACCCCGGTACTGTTGTAAAACGTACCTACCTGAGATTGTGGAATTGGTGTTTTAAAGTGTGCATGTCCTGCCCAGCGGTCTTCGCAGCTGTAAGGCAAGAACTGCGTGATTTTCTCACTGATGTTGATATATAATCACCATTTTGTGTTTTTTAAAATTCTAAAATTTGTTAACCATATTTGAGATGTTATGAAACGTCCCCTTTGAAAAATTGTGCATCGCTGTGCTTAAACTGACACACAATATTTCTTTTTTTTCTTTTTAGCGCAACGGAATCTGACTTTCAAAAATCTCTACAAAAGAATGGCCCTCACTAACATTAACCTATACCTTTCACATATCACTTACCTCACCAAAAATCTTCGTTACTCGAACTACTGCAATACAGCGAGCGCCACTACTGCCAGCTAAATAAAAGATTCTAACTACTGAAGGCACTAACTACTGATAGGCATAGTTTGTAAATGAAAGATTTTGATAGAGAACCAAGAATGTATTTACCTTAATAGTGTTCAAAAGTCATAATATCAGTTCATGACATCCAGTCTTACAAATTTACTGTGTCTGTCCATGTCTCAGCCCACATCCAGCACTGCTGGCGGCTCACCTCCAACTGCGCAACGCTACGCGCTGTTAACAGCCAACTGCCCAAAGCTACAATGGCGAGTATTACAGCAATGCCAACCGGCCACAGACTGCACACAGCAAAGCCAGTGATTTTCATACAAAGCGCTACGTGGCGACGGCGTTACCATTATAAGAACCTAAACAGCCTACTTACATAGCCCCCACGATCCCCACAAAAAATTTTACAAATTGTTTTGGGGACTGGCCAATAACGATTTGATAAAAATTTTCATAATTACAATAACAAAGATATCAAATGCACACACTTATTGATACAATGTTGGTCAAAAGTTAAAATTTTCTCACAGTCCCATAAAGACAGTCCTGATCATTCATCACAGTAAAATCATAGTGTTTTTTTTCCTCAAATTTTGAGTAGTAAAAGAGAATGCACATGGTAGTAGTGGATTTCCATGCAATCTTGAAGAAATAGTGTTGTCCTTGCAACGGAAAGACAGTGCTGACTCTTGACATGTAGACAGGTAATGGGCCACAACAGAGCAAACCCACAGCAGAGTCAGTCGAAGTTTTGAAGAATATTGGTAGGTAGGTCATTACAGAGCAGACCCACTGTAGTCCTGGTAGAGATTATGTTATTGGTGGGCCACCAGAGATGCAGACCCACTGCATTCCTTGTAGAAATAATGGTATTTGTGGGCCATCAATGGTGTAGACCCACTGTAGTCCTTGTAGAGATGGCTAGCAGACACCCATTGCGACTGTGCAGGTGCACAATCACCATCGAAGAATCTTGTGGACAATATAGCAAGTCCATGAACTACCACTTGTGCACTCACAAAAAGTTTTTTTTAAATGTTCTTAGAAGCAGCAATGCTGTTATCCAGTCCCTTGCTGAATTATTAACACACGTACAAACACTATCAGTCCCTACTTCTCACATATTGTCCACATACTATGAGCAACAGAAACGTGTGCAGTGAAATGTAATTTACAAGTTACTTATTTTGATGAACTGGTGTCAATTACAATTTTATAACATGAGAATACGATAACAAAGGTACAAAATATATCATTAAAGAACATAATAGTACAGATAACATTTGCAGTAATACAGGCCTTACAAAAGAATCGAAATAACATATACATCAGTGTTACAGGAATTATGACATAAGTACATACGTAAAAGATCAGAATAACTTTTGAAACATCAACTTCACACATGAGCATTAGAACAAAACACAATAAATTATGTGTAAAATTTTTTACGACGTAAATAACATGTTATTAATGCAAATTATATTTGAGGATAACAGTATTCCTCATCATAGTGAACGTAGCTTAGTATTAGAAGAGAAAAAATTCTATGAAACAGTACACAGAGACAGGAAGAAAACAAATACACAAGGGTACACGAACACATAGTGGGATAACACAAAAGGAAAGGACAGGGTTTGTTTCCAGTGTAACATTTGGTACTGCAGTCCAAGCCAAAACTTCATTCCATAGATCGTCTCTCTTATTTCAACATTTGCTCCAGTCAAAAAAAGTCCTATCCAAGCATGCTTTCTGTATTCTGTTCACATCCTCTTTCAAAAATAGTTTTTCTCCACTGTACACTACTTTTTTGGCCAAACCATTTTCTTACAGCTTCTCAATGCTTTTCTTCCAATTCATCATAGTTAGTTTCTTATATAGTCTACCCCCACTTAACCTAACTTAAACCTACTGAGCTTAGATGCTAAACTAAGGGACGACGCAATGCAGCAGCACAAAACAATTAACACAAACAGCAATGACAAAACATGCAAATTGGCAAAAAAAAGGCAGCAATATAGGACTTAGAAAAGCAAATGCAACATTACAACTGATATGAAGCAATGAACAGCAACAAGAAAAATAAATCAGTAGTAAAACTGGCTTAGCAGAGTAATACAAAGTGAAATTCAGTAACACTATGCCTGGCAAACAGCAGCAGCAAATGCAATAACTTATATCTAAACATGACAAAGCTCAAGCATAAAAAATATTACAGTAAAGACAAAAATGCAGAAAAGGGAAATGTCTATTCACATATTAATATCTATGTCATTAAAGTGGTGCACCACAAAACTAGTTCTACAAAAGATATTACCAAGTAGTTGAAAAGAAAATTAAGTATGCAGTAACTGTTATTAATCCCTTCTTATTATTCTTTCCTTTCCAAGTGCTCCTTTTTCGAAGAACGTGGATCATAAAATGATTATTTAATAGATCTGTTGACAGAAAGTGTTCACATTAGCAAATGCATTTAATTTTATTTTATAAAACCATTGCTGCAACACAGCTGGAAACCAGATATCAAATGAAATAAGCAACTATGAAAGGCAAAGCATAAAAATATCATTCAATAGTCATGTGACACTTCATAAGTTAGTACAAATTCTCTCAACTTTCGTAGAAAGACGCTTGTCATTATCAGGTGTGCAGATGTAAGTAAGTATCTTTCCAAGTAATGAGCGTGTCGTTTTTGCGATACTTTCTACAAAGGAATGTCAATAGCGAGGATAATGGCCTCTTTTTTTTTAAACTAATGGCTTTCTTTTGTCAGGTGGCTGTCGCGTAGCTGGGTGCCCACGACGCATTACGTGCAGGTGGTCACTTAACTGCCTTACCGAAATATTTACGACACCAGTTTCCGCTACAGTGGCATCTCATATAAAAAATTTCAGAGGTCAAGAATTTGCGTTACAAATCTGTAGAAACAAAATCCTATTGATATAACAGTGTCCAAAAAATTTTCGTCGGCATTGTAATACATTCACGCATTTACATACATTTCATAAATCTTAAAGTACGATTCTTGGTTTCCAACAACCTTTTTCACAAACCAGAGTCCCTACCCACTACTCATTATTCCTTACCTTATTCGTCGACACTTCTTCAATATTTCATCATAACACATACGTAACATAATCAAACAACTCATATAGCATCAGCTTATTGATCATAAACGTACCGCAACAGCATAATACATATCGTCATCATAACATCATAAAACCTCAGCCAAATTTCAAAATCATCGTAGCTTTCTGCAATAACTTCAAAACCTAAAAAAATTCTCTGCTCATGTCAAAAGTGTCATCTGCCTCAAACGTACTTTAAAAATCATGATCCCATACCAAATACATCATTAAAAGCTGTCATAGTATAATAATGGTTCCGAAAATATATGAACTGTTCACAAAGTACAGACAAAATACAATTTCATAAGTGTGAAGTTATCCAATGGTGTAAATACGTAAACATCTCTCCCTGACATAGTATAATAAATGTTTGTTCCTCTCAGTTAAATGATCAGATAGCTGTGTAATTTATGTGTTAGAGAAATATGGTGTCTGAAACATGTTCCTCAGTGCTATTCGGCAGTGCATTTGAACCGTCAATATTCGCATTTTGAAAAACAGAAAATGTGTCTTGATTTATTTGAGAAAACGGTGAGGACGCAAAATCTGAATCTACAGTATTTGCAAGATTGTGTCCTGTCATTTTGGAATCCTGAGGCGAGCTGTTGCCGCCGATTGGTCGATAATGCTTCCCTGTTCACTAATTGTTTCACTGCCTACGCCATTATTTGCAGCCCGCTCCATTTCCCTATGCACAATTACCAAATTACTACTTTGAACATTAGTTAATTCATTACATGGTGGCGCTAACACACTGCTTTCGTCTTCACTGTCATTTCTCAGTTTACTTTGGAGGCTAGTATTACATTTTTCACACGCCATTATTGTCACAATATTTCACACGACAACACAGAAAAACACAATTTTAAGAGCAAAAATAAGAGAACACATTAACATAGCACTGAAAATAATATCTAGTTAACTACAAGCCCAACTGCGAAATATTTGGTGCAAATCTACATGCATGCCACAACTGTTTTACTGTACATCTACATCTACATCTACATCCATACTCCGCAAGCCACCTGACGGTGTGTGGCGGAGGGTACCCTGAGTACCTCTATCGGTTCTCCCTTCTATTCCAGTCTCGTATTGTACGTGGAAAGGAGGATTGTTGGTATGCTTCTGTGTGGGCTCTAATCTCTCTGATTTTATCCTCATGGTCTCTTCGCGAGATATGCGTAGGAGGGAGCAATATACTGCTTGACTCTTCGGTGAAGGTATGTTCTCGAAACTTTAACAAAAGCCCGTACCGGGCTACTGAGCGTCTCTCCTGCAGAGTCTTCCACTGGAGTTTATCTATCATCTCCGTAACGCTTTCGCTATTACTAAATGATCCTGTAACGAAGCGCGCTGCTCTCCGTTGGATCTTCTCTATCTCTTCTATCAACCGTATCTGCTGCGGATCCCACACTGCTGAGCAGTACTCAAGCAGTGGGCGAACAAGCGTACTGTAACCTACTTACTTTGTTGTCGGATTGCATTTTCTTAGGATTCTTCCAATGAATCTCAGTCTGGCATCTGCTTTACCGACGATCAACTTTATATGATCATTCCATTTTAAATCACTCCTAATGCGTACTCCCAGATAATTTATGGAATTAACTGCTTCCAATTGCTGACCTGCTATTTTGTAGCTAAATGATAAGGGACCTATCTTTCTATGTATTCGCATCACATTACACTTGTCTACATTGAGATCCAATTGCCATTCCGTGCACCATGCGTCAATTCGCTGCAGATCCTCCTGCATTTCAGTACAGTTTTCCATGGTTGCAACCTCTCGATACACCACCCATCTGCAAAAAGCCTCAGTGAACTTCCGATCTCATCCACCAGGTCATTTATGTATATAGTGAATAGCAACGGTCCTATGACACTCCCCTGTGGCACACCTGAAATCACTCTTACTTCGGAAGACTTCTCTCCATTGAGAATGACATGCTGCGTTCTGTTATCTAGGAACTCCTCAATCCAATCACACATTTGATCTGATAGTCCGTATGCCCTTACTTTGTTCATTAAACGACTGTGGGGAACTGTGTCAAACGCCTTGCGGAAGTCAAGAAACACGGCATCTACTTGTGAACCCGTGTCTAAGACCCTCTGAATCTCGTGGACGAATAGCGCGAGCTGGGTTCCACACGACCGTCTTTTTCGAAACCCATGCTGATTCCTACAGAGTAGATTTCTAGTCTCCAGAAAAGACATAATACTCGAACATAATACGTGTTCCAAAATTCTACAACTGATCGACGTTAGAGATATAGGTCTATAGTTCTGCACATCTGTTCGACGTCCCTTCTTGAAAACGGGGATGGCCTATGCCCTTTTCCAATCCTTTGGAACGCTTCGCTCTTCTAGAGACATACGGTACACCGCTGCAAGAAGGGGGGCAAGTTCCTCCGCGTACTCTGTGTAAAATCGAACTGGTATCCCATCAGGACCAGCGGCCTTTCCTCTTTTGAGCGATTTTAAATGTTTCACTATCCCTCTGTCGTCTATTTCGATATCTACCATTTTGTCAACTGTCCGAAAGTCTAGAGAAGGAAGCACACTGCAGTCTTCCTCTGTGAAACAGCTTTCGAAGAAGACATTTAGTATTTCGGCTTTAGTCTGTCATCCTCTGTTTAAGTACCATTTTGGTCACAGAGTGTCTGGACATTTTGTTTTGATCCACCTACCGCTTTGACATAGGACCAAAATTTCTTAGGATTTTCTGCCAAGTCAGTACATATAACTTTACTTTCGAATTCATTGAAAGCCTCTCGCATAGCCCTCCTCACACTACATTTCGCTTCGCGTAATTTTTGTTTGTCTGCAAGGCTTTGGCTATGTTTATGTTTGCTGTGAAGTTCCCCTTGCTTCCGCAGCAGTTTTCTAACTCGGTTGTTGTACCACGGTGGCTCTTCCCCATCCTCTACGATCTTGCTTGGCACATACTAATCTAACGCATATTGTACGATGGTTTTGAACTTTGTCCACTGATCCTCAACACTATCTGTACTCGAGACAAAACTTTTGTGTTGAGCCGTCAGGTACTCTGTAATCTGCTTTTTGTCACTTTTGCTAAACAGAAAAATCTTCCTACCTTTTTTAATATTTCTATTTACGGCTGAAATCATTGATGCAGTAACCGCTTTATGATCGCTGGTTCCCTGTTCTGCATTAACTGATTCAAATAGTTCGGGTCTGTTTTGTCACCAGAAGGTCTAATATGTTATCGCCACGAGTCGGTTCTCTGTTTAACTGCTCAAGGTAGTTTTCAGATAAAACACTTAAAAATATTTCACTGGATTCTTTGTCCCTTCCACCTGTTATGAACGTTTGAGTCTCCCAGTCTATATCCGGCAAATTAAAATCTCCACCCACAACTATAACATGGTGGGGAAATCTACTCGAAATACACTCCTGGAAATGGAAAAAAGGACACATTGACACCGGTGTGTCAGACCCACCATACTTGCTCCGAACACTGCGAGAGGGCTGTACAAGCAATGATCACACGCACGGCACAGCGGACACACCAGGAACCGCGGTGTTGGCCGTCGAATGGCGCTAGCTGCGCACCATTTGTGCACCGCCGCCGTCAGTGTCAGCCAGTTTGCCGTGGCATACGGAGCTCCATCGCAGTCTTTAACACTGGTAGCATGCCGCGACAGCATGGACGTGAACTGTATGTGCAGTTGACGGACTTTGAGCGAGGGCGTATAGTGGGCATGCCGGAGGCCGGGTGGACGTACCGCCGAATTACTCAACACGTGGGGCGTGAGGTCTCCACAGTACATTGATGTTGTCGCCAGTGGTCGGCGGAAGGTGCACGTGCTCGTCGACCTGGGACCGGACCGCAGCGACGCACGGATGCACGCCAAGACCGTAGGATCCTACGCAGTGCCGTAGGGGACCGCACCGCCACTTCCCAGCAAATTAGGGACACTGTTGCTCCTGGGGTATCGGCGAGGACCATTCGCAACCGTCTCCATGAAGCTAGGCTACGGTCCCGCACACCGTTAGGTCGTCTTCTGCTCACGCCCCAACATCGTGCAGCCCGCCTCCAGTGGTGTCGCGACAGGCGTGAATGGAGGGACGAATGGAGACGTGTCGTCTTCAGCGATGAGAGTCGCTCCTGCCTTGGTGCCAATGATGGTCGTATGCGTGTTTGGCGCCGTGCAGGTGAGCGCCATAATCAGGACTGCATACGACCGAGGCACACAGGGCCAACACCCGGCATCATGGTGTGGGGAGCGATCTCTTACACTGGCCGTACACCTCTGGTGATCGTCGAGGGGACACTGAATAGTGCACGGTACATCCAAACCGTCATCGAACCCATCGTTCTACCATTCCTAGACCGGCAAGGGAACTTGCTGTTCCAACAGGATAATGCACGTCCGCATGTATCCCGTGCCACCCAACGTGCTCTAGAAGGTGTAAGTCAACTACCCTGGCCAGCAAGATCTCCGGATCTGTCCCCCATTGAGCATATTTGGGACTGGATGCAGCGTGGTCTCACGCGGTCTGCACGTCCAGCACGAACGCTATGGTCCAACTGAGGCGCCAGGTGGAAATGGCATGACAAGCCGTTCCACAGGACTACATCCAGCATCTCTACGATCGTCTCTATGGGAGAATAGCAGCCTGCATTGCTGCGAAAGGTGGATATACACTGTACTAGTGCCGACATTGTGCATGCTCTGTTGCCTGTGTCTATGTGCCTGTGGTTCTGTCAGTGTGATCATGTGATGTATCTGACCCCAGGAATGTGTCAATAAAGTTTCCCCTTCCTGGGACAATGAATTCACGGTGTTCTTATTTCTATTTCCAGGAGTGTATTTTCCAAATTATTCTTCAGGTGCTGAGCCACAACATCTGCTGAGCCCGGGGGCCTATAGAGACATCCAGTTACCATGTCTGAGCCTGCTTTAACAGCGACCTTCACCCAAATCATTTCACAATTCGAATCTCCGTCAATTTCCTTCGATACTATTGCACTTCTTATCGCTATAAACACGCCTCCCTTCACTGTTCAGCCTGTCTCTGCGGCTCACCTCCAACTGCGCAACGCTACGCGCTGTTAACAGCCAACTGCCCAACGCTACAATGGCGAGTATTACAACAATGCTAACCAGCCACAGACTGCAGACAGCACAGCCAGTGATTTTCATACAGAGCGCTACATGGCGGCGGCGTTACCAATATAAGAACCTAAATAGCCTACTTACAATGTGTATGCTCTGGCTGATGTACTAGCTGCAGGCATTGACGTATGGGTCGGTGACAAATATACTGAAAGTTCATTTCAAGGAAGGATTCAAGATTAACACTTTGAGTGCAAGTCACTCACGTAAATCTGCTTACCTCAGTGCAATACTGTTGTCTCCGACCCCTTTATCCAGTGAAGGTCATTTTCACCATAATGTGACCCTTCATTGAGAGAACTTTCTGAACAAATGTGATATCTCATACTTTGTTAATAATTTAGTTCAAAATGAAATGTCAGTACATTAAAATAGTAGTCGAGGGCTTCTGAATACGAGCGCCGCCCCACGGCGAAATTAGAAATAGGAGCGCTGCCAAATGCAGGAAAGCATGAATACACATGCCGCCCCACAGTGAGGAACACAATTTTCAGCGTCGGAGTGAACACGTTAAGTCTCTGTGTACAATGAAAAGGAAGATTGTTTTACGAGAATGCTGTAATATATCAAAAAATTGTTTTTTGTGTGATACAGTTGTAAACATGGTTACACACACAAAACCCCAGTTCGCATAAACCACAATGAAACGACATAAGTTTCTTTTTTTCTGCTCCTTATTTAAGTCCTCTTTCTGAGCACAAAGTACACGTTTTCTGGTGTTTTTACTGTCCTGACTGCAGTGGTACTCTCTCCAGAAAATTATTTCCAACCAACCATGAAATTTCGTCGCCACCTGGGGAAGGTAGTGTGTCACAAGCATAATTTGTTGTCACATCTTTGCAAACATAAAGAATGAATTGGCTGCTACTAACTTTCTTCTTCATAAAATATATGTGCCACACTAATGTCACTCTTCACTCTCGTTTCCGCTTGTTTACTCTCATTAGCAGCGGTATAAACTGGAATCGTATTTTGGATACCATACGTGCCTTTCCAGTTGTCATTTTCCTTCACTAACCTAGTTCTTGTTCAAATCCACCCTCCTCCGTTGGCTGTTTGGAAGTGCCTAGCAGTTTCTGAGGGCTCAGCAGCAGCTGGTGTCACATTTTCACTCTACGCACGTGATTCTGAAATAATGTATAAGTTACGAGTGAACATGAGCGCTTATGTAACGTCAGTAAAGAAGTATCGAAAAAACCTGCCCCTAATGTTATTTTATCGGATACATGAGTCTAAAAACATATGTATAGAACATAAAAAATTACAGAAACTTTCTTACGTGAATGTGATAAACTGTTAGTAGGATCTTCATCCGTGTCATCAGCATCAAAACGATCGCTGAGATCGTCTTCAGATTCTTCGAGGGTGCGAAGAGTCTCAGCATCAATGAGTAGACTACTGTTAAACATATTGCTTCAAGTCCACAACGTGGCATCATAGGCGTCTAGCAATCAACTCATTAGTTTGTTTCCATTTTGTGTTTTCGTGAACCAAAGTGTCAGAAATGTACACT
The DNA here is from genome assembly GCF_023897955.1 of Schistocerca gregaria. NCBI lineage: Eukaryota > Metazoa > Arthropoda > Insecta > Orthoptera > Acrididae > Schistocerca > Schistocerca gregaria. The sequence goes on along the minus strand of NC_064931.1, from coordinate 502,741,775 downwards.
AGAAGCACTTATTTGTCTTCTGATATCTGCTGGCGCCAAATATTGATCTCGACAGCTAGCAACTGAATGGGAAGCGCTGCCCATAACGTAATGGGCATTGCAATTTTTTTCTACAGTGAGAAAACGTAATAATATGGACATAACACTCTAAGTGTTAAGACTGTACCTTTCGTCGATAATGAGACCGCTAGAGACGGACCCTGCCTCGGAAGCGGGAGAAATTGATAAGAAAATCAGAACTGAACTTTTCAAAGAACTTATTCCGACATTTCCATATTTCTGAAAATCAGGCGTTTTCTTGAGGAATTGTAGAGAAATATCTATATCCACAAGAAATGCAAGCTCCAGCCCTAAATTACCAGTAATATGAAATATTATATCCTCCTCAGTGGGATAGATATGGAGTATGCAAAATATATGAAAACGACACAGCCGTAATAAAAAAGAAAATTGGGTAATTATACAATGAGTAGTAAGCATGAAGATGACTTTAGTGGGCGAACTGTAAATAAACAAGTAATTATAAGCATACTGAATTGGATGGATCTGTAGTGTATGCAAAATATATGAACACGTCAACAGCAGACAGAGAACGAGGAAATCACAAAATTAGTTGGTAATTTGATTAATAGAGAAATAAAATCTTTGTGTACAAACTTTGACCGAAAATTTAAATATATACTTGCATCCATACTGATGTATTACCAAACAGATATTACCAAAAACTACAATTACAAAACAACCTGAATGATAGACTAAATGACTTATTATTACGAAAGAAATAGAATTTAAAAACGAAATTTGTGACAAGAACAACGCGTCTTGTCAACAAAGATCTGTAGCCAGAGGCTTGGAAGTGGCAATTCTATATTATTAAGAACACGAGATCACGAATATTGGGTTTCTCAGTGGGACGAGTTTGTTTACCAAATGTACCAAGTCACAACTATCAAAACATTAACTGATTCGAAGAAAAGAAGTGGACATTAACAAATCAAAAGAAAAGGAAATTTAACTAGAATTGAAGAAATCATCACCCAGATTTACGAGTAAAGGGCATTACCCTGACGGAAAAAAAATCGCAGAGCCAAAAAATACTTAATGTAGAGTTACGAAATTTCGGTAATACATTTGTCTAGGTAACATATTTAAGTGATTAATATTGCGAGATCACAGATTAACGTAAGCGCGAGATAAACCATTCCAAATGTGAGATTCTGGTACATTAGTAACCAGTGTAACCGCCAGAATGTTAAATGCAAGCATGCAAACGGGGATGCATTGTATTGTACAGGTGCGGGATGTCAAATTATGGGGCAGACTTCCGCTTGTTGCGCTTGTTCGGTCAATACAGGGGCGGTTAATGCTGTTTGTGGGTGACGCTTGAGTTGTAATCCGACGATGTCCGATTTGTGCTCGATTGGAGACAGATCTGGTGATCGAATAGGCCAAGGCAACATGTCGACACGTTGCAGAGCATGTTGGGTTACAACATCGGTATGTAGGGGACCGTTATCCTCTCGCAAAACACCCCCTGGAACTCTGTTCGTGATTGGCACCTCAGACCATAATTCCAGGTATAGGTACGGTGTGTCTAGCACGCAGACAGGTTGGTTGCATGACCTCCTTCTAACCAACACAAGGCCATCAATGGCAACGAGGCAGAACCAACTTTCATCAGAAAATACAACAGACTTTCACCCTGTCCTCGAAAGAGCTCTCGTTTGACACTCCTGTCGTAAACGGTGGTGCTTTGGGGTCAGTGGAATATATGCTAGAGGTAGTATGGCTCAGAGCTATCCTTGAAGTAGCCTATTTGCAACAGTTTGTGTGTCACTGTGGTACCAACTGCTGCTCAGATTGCTGCTCCAAATACAGTACGATGCGCCAGTGTCATGAGGATCTATGGTCTTCGCTCTCGGTAGTGCCACATGGCCATGCGGAGAACGATATTCTTGCGGCCGTACATTCTCGTGACGGTGCCAGCAGTCATGTTCAGAGGCGATATTCCTGCCAAGTCATTCGGCAGTGTCGCAGAAGGAGCATCCAGCTTCTCGCACCCCTATTATAGGACCTCGTTCAAGCCCAGCGGGGTACTGATAATGACGTCTTTGTCGCCTTAAGGCTCTCTTGACTAACACCAACCCGCCACGTCCAATGTCAAAGATAAGTAACGCTCAGGACCTTTACAGCGTATATGTAAATCAGTCCCGATTTGCATCCTCAAGTGACGCTACTAGCGATTTTCTTGTGGTACTGGCGCGAAATATGAATAGACATCATCTTTCAGAAGTAGAAACACGCTTACCAACTTTCGTTTATGTCGCACAACTCCTTCCTGGTGCTGTGACATTTTTTTTCCGTCATTGTATTAAGAGAGTGGTATGTTTGTTTTCTGAAAAGCTTAGAGTTTCCTGATTTAGCTCTAAAAATAAATATAGTGAAACATTTTGTTGATAAAAAATGGAAAGTACATGCAGCTGCCTACATAAATCGGAATTATAGACTAGCGAAATCGTAGGCTGAGTGTGGCTCCAAAACAGGCTCCTACGCGTTGTTCATATCAAACAGTTCTAGACATTAGACGTTATTTGGAGATTTTCGTGGAAACTATCTGATGGAGTTGATGCTACAAACGCAGAACAGAAATAGAATTTGGGGCAGAAAGGTGTTCTTAAATATACGAGACTTGTTACAACGCAAAGTTCTTCTCTATAGTGGACTGTGGTGTGAGTTTAAGTGATCTAGGACCAGGAAAGATAGCGACAGTGCTGTCCCTGTGGCGAACATAAGGAGGCATACTGCTGCACTCCACAAACCCATCTAAAGCTCCACAGTTCTAGGCACTGCTGGTGGTTCTATGCATCCGATCACTAGACACAGCAGCAATAGAGTGAGAGCAACACAGTAATGCCTCAGAAAAGGTGATTATGGAAAAGTGGAGAAGAAATCGGTCATAAGAGCTTCATCTAAGAAGGAAATTAAGAAATGCACCAATAGAGAATGGCAGAAAATCTGGAACGCGGTAGAAATTCAGAGGAGAAATACCATTTCCTGCAAAATATAAAAGAAACGCCGAAAGTATTACACACCTCTTCTATCAAGAGCTCAATGCACAACCTCATGAAAAATGGACCGTTTTCCACGCACTTATTAAAATTCTCAGACTCTCCATGGACATATATGAGTACGAGAATATGAAGAATTCGGCTACCCAGAACACATTGTCTGGAAGTACGCCAGTAGACAAGATGACATAGGTCAGGACAGGAGCGTCTCTGGTAGTACTCAGATACTCAACAGAATGATGAGGAAAAAGGATCTTGCACAAGATATATATCAAAACAGCGAGACGTATCAAGACAAACACCCAGCAGTAAGGTCCTTCCGTATGCAGCGGGGATACGCTTTTCGGGGTCGAGCAGGAAGGTTTTTATAAGACCCAGCTAGCCAACTCCCTCCCAAACTGTTCTGGCTCTAAGTATAAAGAGAAATGAAGTTATACTGACAGTACAGTTCTTGTGATTCTTTAACTATGACTCAGCCCCTAAGGTGCTAACAACCCAGATAAAATGAGAAAAACAGCAGGTTTGCTCCTAACGTCCTCTACTGTAAGTGTATCACAGTATAGTGATGGACGACCGCTGTGGTCGAGCGGTACTTGGCGCTTCAGTCCAGAAACACGCTGCTGCTACGGTCGCAGGTTCGAATCCTGCCTCGGGCATGGATGTGTGTGATGTCCTTAGGTTAGTTAGGTTTAAGTAGTTCTAAGTTCTAGGGGACTGATGACCTCAGAAGTTAAGTCCTATAGTGCTCAGAGCCATTTGAACCATTTCTTCTCACTGAATAACTGATGCAAACATGCAAATGACAGACACTCAAAGCACTTTGGTTGGAGGGGTTTAATCCCTTTTGTCCTTTTAGGAAAACCTGTGCTGCTCTCATCGTTGAAACCACTATAGGAAAAAGTTTCCTCGCCTCGTTGTCGCTGTGTTCATTATCACTATCGCTGCCAGTCATCGCCGTCAACCATCGTCCTTGCCACCAGTCATCGCCATCGTTGCTGGTGACCACCCCTCGTCATCTTCGCTGTCAGTCATCGCCTTCACCAACCAGTCACTGAGTTCACCACTGCTTCATCGCCTGCTTGCCCTCATTCTACGACGTACCGATCCAGGACTACAACGTCTACACTCGTCTACTCGTATCTATACTCCATTACCACCTACACACAAATCTTTTCACCCTAGTCACTATTCCCATCTTTTCACCGCACTTTTACCACCTCCCCCGCTGCTCGAATAGCTCCATCATTTTTCCCATTTCACTGCATGCTCAACCTTAACTGACTCCTCTGTTGCAAATAACATAATCCCAGCGTTTGCTGCAGCTCTGTCTTCCTCGAAACACCTTCTTCAGAATGAAACTTACATATACCATCGTAAATACGAAGTAGAACCTTTCCATTCCCAGTCCCAAGCCCAAGCATTCCATTACCACAAATGCCTCATCTACAGTGACCCTTAAATTCCCGATTGCAAACCTTACCCACATACCTTCATTGCAGAGCCATCGACCTGTACCTACACTGTCCTAACCTTCAGTGCGTAACTCTTTGTAGCACTTGCAGACAGACACATCCCACATACTTCTATAATCGTACAGCGCAATCCCCAGCAACAAAATCTGAATTGACCGTCCATAACCGGGCTGTCGACAAGACACTTCATCCAAACATCTCCCTGTGCGCTGCTTCCACCGCTGAAGACTTCATCCGCTTCATTATCATTGTACTTTAAAATATTCACCCATTTGAGTCAAAACGACTGCTACTTCATATTTTTCCGACTATACTTCCTCTCCTAACACTTTCCCACTAACGTTATGCAGAACATGAAACCCCACAGTATCCATCCCCACATCACAGCATAACTAGATTCCTCCCATCACCACAACCCCCATCAACAACTCTCAACAACCTTTTACGTTAATCTGTCACTCCAATGTCAGCTCCCTCCCTTCTTCCTTCGTCCTCTCTCCACCATTATCACACCACTCCTACCCATTAGCTGGAACTGTTTATTAAGAAAGGAAGATCAGCATCATCGCCTCCATACAACGTCAACTTCGTCAGTTTATCACCATCCTATTCTTAATAACGTCACAGTTTTCTCACCTTCCATGTGTTTTTCATTTTTTATTATCACTTTCATCTTTCGCAAACAGTAGGCTGAAGAGCGGCTACATCGCTGCTGCCAGAACGCCCTCACATCTGAGAATGAAAATACAACGCAAAAGAAGAACACTTTGCATAGCACTTGGTTCCAAAACGCAATCTTGACCTAAGATGTACAAGTGTCATTCAGGCAGGCTATGAATTACATAGATCTGTTGCCTTGTTTTCTTGTTACGCCACCTTCGATTTGTTGTGCTGACTAAGCGGATGTAGCGCTCGTCCTTTGCTGGCACATTGGCCCACAATGGCTGTTATCCAGGATGGCAACGTAGTCTGTTCCACACTTTCTTACTTTATGTTAATGATCTACTATTTTCTTTGAATCAAGAGGTAGAGTTAGTCCCGTCTGCAAGGGGTGCAAGCACTCTTGTGAACCCAAGCGTAGAAGCACGAATAGAGAAAGTAGTTAATAATATTTCTGAGGAAGTCACTGATTGATTTTATACAGATGGATTAACTTTAAACTTTAAATAGTCACACCTCATTAAGTTTTATGCTGTCAGAAATATCCTCCCATTAACCTAGAATGCTAGCAATTAATAATAAACATGGTGGAATGTTTTAAGTTCTCAGCCTTGAATATTGATGGAAACTTAATCTGCTAAAACCATATAGTAGTCCTGGTAAAAGTTTACGTTCGTCAGCTTTTACCAAAGGAATAATTGGGAACATTGTATATGTAGAAGTAAATAAATTAACTTTGTTTGGATATTTTCGTTCACTAGTGTCTTATGGGAAAATATTCTGTGATAACTCCTCACTTAGGCAAAAGTACTCACTGTCCAAAAGAAAGTCACCAAAATTATGTGTCAGGCTAATACGAGTATACATACATCATCCAGGTATCTCTTTCAGCTGCTGGGAATATTTACCACAGTCTCATAGTTCATTACATGAATTTTTTGTCAACAATCCATCCGAGTTTCAGTATAATAGAGGCATTCGCCAAAACAATACTAGATGGAAAATGATCTGCTTTACTCTTTAATGAGTCTAAATTTACCTCAAATAGTAGTAATGTGCGGAGCTCTTAAACATTTTGACCATCTGCACATTGAAATAAAATGTCTGACAGATAGCAGATGTGTATTCAAATATAAATGAAAGATGTTCCTTCTTAACAGCTTCTTCTACACAATAGATAAATTCTTTAATATAAATCAGTAATTAAAAAAGTAAATGGTTAGGATGTAGTAATGTTTTTTTTTTCATCTTGTTATACGGTCTATGTTGGTATTGTTGACACGTTCCACGTTATAACATGTATCGTGAATATGCGTTATGTAGTAGGTAATTAACTACTAGAGTGTGAAGTTTATTAGCGGCATCCACTAAATATCCACCTACCACTTCATTTATCTCGCCCAAGAAATGAATGGGAGTAAACATGCAAACGAGTGATGTAGCACAGTGGATAAACATACTACTTTATATTTACCTTTGTTTCCTTGAACTGGTTAAGACGAATACGTCTGTTTGAAAATACGCCTGCGACATGACAACTGTAGAAGCAGGAAATTGCAGTACATGTACTGATGCTAAAACACCATGCAAGTTGTCCCCTGGTGTAGGCTTCCTGTAAAGTTGCTGATACGTAGTTCTATTTATATCTCCATGTAGTCAAACACTCAAAACAATTTTATTTAACCTGCAACGGTATTCAGAGGTTTTTAATTCTGTGACATATTACACCACATCAGGATTTTTGGCGTAGCAGGTTCTCTTTCATACGTATGCGCATATTAGAATAATATCTCAGATTTTCATAGAGCATGATGATTTTTATCTATTACCAGTAACACAAATGTCACTCTGTTAAATCCCGCTTCAGACTTCAAAACCAACAGACGTTCCCATAAAAAGAATGGTTTCTGACCAAAAGTCTTCTATTTATACTACATCCACGGTGTTAAGCTGTCTTCTGAATCGGAAGGGCAAATTTATGAATAATGGTTCCAAGAAAGGAAAGCGAAATACTTTTCCTAACGTCGATTAAAGTACAGGCATTCTTTGACATATTACGAGACAGTAAATTTCAATGTATGAGCCAATGCGCGATTCTATATTTCTCCTTTCAAATGTGGGAGTTCTGGCGGTCCATACGTCTGTTATACGCCATTTGAACAACAAACTACAGACCAGAAAGATTTGTATTGATTTGACACGCCTTGGTAAGCTTAAATTGTGGAAACCGAAACGTGCCTTATGCGTAGATATGAGTAAGGGACACTGAAAGACACCTTAATTAAAATTTTATGGATCTATTTTTGAACTAAATGAATATTTAAAACTTCCCGCTAGGCTAAAAATGTGTGCTACTGATTGAGCGCTGTTTGGAAACGCACATTATGCTACAGAGTAAAACATTCATACTGGACCCTGCCACCTAGGATCTGGAAAAGACAGTTCTCCACAATATCCTTTGTTCCGTGTGAGCACCAAAGTTACGCAAAAAAGCTTCCGTAAAACAAAATTGTTAAGGCTTTCCTGGCCACTTGTTGACAAACTGCCTGTTGGCTTGTGTCTCGGATTCTTCGATCGACGTTCGTCTGATGATTTTTCTGTCGTTTCGTAAGACCGTGTAGCTGGCATTGTTTCACCCTCCATTGCTGGTGATGGACTTGGGGCAGAGCTCGCGTCCGCAGATTAAATGTACCTGGCACGCCAACATCCAAGGGCTTCTCAGCGGTCATATCCGGTGTTCTCTTGCTACCTGCCACGGTTTTTCGCAGCAGTACAGGAAGCCAGGATCCGTTTACTTTGAGACTTTCTTGTTTCTTGTTGAAGCTGTTCTTGTGTTTGTGTGTTTCTATAGCTTCTCTGAACAGCCAGCCACTCGCTTTGGCGAAACTTCAGAAAAATAATCAGACGAACGTCGGCCGAAGAACCCGAGACAGAAACCAACAGGCAGTTTGTCAGCTTCCTTAAAGTTTGGAAGGTAGTAGAGAGGTCGTACCGGAGGTAAAGTTCTGATGCAGGTCCCGAATCATGTCTATGTTGCTCAGCAGGTGTGAACATTAGTGCGAAAGTTAAAGTCTGGTTTCTATTTCCGAGATGGCACACAGTTTTAATATACGAGGAAGTTTCAAAATAGTGCACAGCCTACTCCAAATTAAAGGATTCATTGTACCAACTGAACATTTTACAGACAACTCAGTATCGTATTAATACTATGCCGCAGTGAGTTGCAAATCTGGATTAATATGCAGTACATTATTATGACAAACGAAATGTATTTTACATTAGTGGCTCATCAACAATGTTTATTTATTATAGTGAGTGTTATTTTTGTTGTATATGGTACAATTATTCTAGTTCATACGAATTAATTACCAAGAAATTTAAATCACAATCAGCATTAGCGTTACTGATTTCAAATAATTGAACACTGAAAATTTATCTCTATTTCGTATGATTCTTACCTTTATTTTCTGTTTTTGGGCTGATTAAGAACTCATTCTAGTTAATGCAGACTTACACAAAGTGAAAGGATAGCCGCTGTTTTTCACATGTGGACTCTGGCGATTATCCAGAGACGAAGCTGAGAAAGTTAGAAAGTACAGAGAATTGAAAATGTAACACACGCTCTGTTAAACAAAGATAAAGCTTAATAAATCATTCATATCTGATGGCCATACAGATTTTGATACGCGCAAAAAGTAATGGAGTACCGAGAACTGTAAATTTATTTTTGGTGACAAATTACGTGGGGGTGAACCATTTCTGTTCGCACACTTACATGGGGTAATCCGAGCCAACTTCTTAGTTTTGAAATTTTTGTGAGTATAAATTACTGGTCTGTTAAGAACACTAAAATTTTAGATTATTTCGTGTTGATTTTGTGATATGTAGAAGTTGATACGGGTAGAAAGACATGTTGTCCCATGAGTTCGTTTCCAGTTTCTTCATTCTCCTCGTCAGGAAATCGTGAGCCAGGAGCAGAAAGGGAAGCTTTTAAGTTACGAATAAAATTATTTTAGCCGTATTCTATATTATTATCTCTTTCGTGTCGAAGAAGGCAGAAGGCAGAAGGCTTTTTCGATGAGCTCGAATGAAAATTCGTTACCACCACGGATAAACCCATCTCCCATTGTGAGCTTAGCCCCGTCGCCACATCAGGATTTTTGGCGTAGCAGGTTCTCTTTCTTACGTATGCGCTTATTAGAATAATATCTCAGATTTTCATAGAGAATGATGATTTTTATCTATTACCAGTAACACAAATGTCACTCTGTTAAATCCCCCTTCAGACTTCAAAACCAACAGACGTTCCCATAAAGAAAGTGGTTTCTGACCAAAAGTCTTTTATTTATACTACATCCACGGTGTTCAGCAGTCTTCTGAATCGGAAGGGAAAATTTATAAATAATGGTTCCAAAAAAGGAAAGCGAAATACTTATTCCTAACGTCGATTAAAGTACAGGCATTGTGACTCCCAATGAGTTATCGTACAGCAGAGAAGCAAACTGAAAACTTTTCTACTGGATGAAATATGGAAATTCGAATAACTTTTTAACTGGCAGTGATACGGCTTTCAATGCTTTCGTGACTGGTGTTTTGCCAAATCCTTCCGCAATTCCATCTTCAGACAGTTTTCATACGAAATGTATTTACATCTGAAGCGAAAGACTCAAATATTTCCTTGATTCCAAGCTACTGATTAACACACGGTATATGTGCGAAAAGCTGTTTTCGAACTACGGATGCCAACCATATCACAGGTCACAGGATTCCTGGCCTGGCATCATTGACCAGTTATAAGAAAATTATTTCTACAACAATTTCTTTTGCATCTGTGAACACTTTTGCCTTCAGTACATCAAAATACGCCTCACAAGGAAACGTTACTAACTTGACCTCATGTTTTAAGGAGACAAAAAGCACTTGCAGGGTATCAGCCCCAGAAATGGATCCCACACGGAAATTTGTTCCATAATTATGACAGTACGCAATCGTGACCTTCTGAATGTACAACTTTAAACCTTGCGCGCACCAATTTGTTACTCCCTCCATCCCACAGGAGTCGCCCAATGCCCAGACGCGAAGCACTCTAGAGAGAAGTGACAACCAGAGCTCTCCTATTAGCGTGATGTTGAAGACGAGGGAAGAGAAGGGGACTAGTGGACATTTTTGCCCACTGTGGGTTCAAATCTTGTTCGAGAACAATCATGTTATTCTAGTGAAAATTAATGTACGTAATACATCAGCCTCACGATCATACGCGTCGAAAGTTATTTTAGCAATAGACTGATACTATGTATTTACAAATACGCCTCAAAATCAATATTAATGAACCCTAAGTAAGTGAAGAATAATTATGAAGTGAAGTTAATGATTTTCGAATTACAATTTAGTTATGCCAGCCACCTTAAAGAATAGCGCATCTCCTCCAAATGCACTTCACCTCAAGAGTGTCAGCTTTAAATTCCAAAGAAAATAATGTACAACAGTGGTTTAAATAATTAAATAGCGCTACACTACTTCGTCAAGGACATACCAATTAATTTGATTCATTTACACTGCATTTGTGATCACGACATAGAAATGTACAAAACAAAGAGTCAGGCTCCAGCTACAGGTTAGAAACCGCGCACTTTGTCACAATGAACAAAGCATGTTACCATTGCCAAAACAGTATTTCACTCCATTGTAGAGTACATCGTGTTCTATCCTTAGACATTAGGGTTGATATCTTGCAAGTGTGCTTTTTTCTCCTCAAATTGTGATGTGCAGTTTGACATGTTTCCTCGTTAGTATTAGGAAACTGATGCAGTGAACTCTGTTTTGTCTCCAGTTGCTCTTGTATACCGTCACCATAAATTTACATTTGGGGATAATTCTGTATATTTGCTGTAGATGGTTCATAAGTCCACCTTCTTGTGCAAAGGTATTAAACTTGCATCAAAGCGTTTCTGTTAATGTTTGACCTATGTTTCCAATCCCACAGCGAAGGTTAGCCTAAAGCCATTCAGACTATACTGTCCATTACGAGACGGTGAATATACCCCACCGACATATTTATTTTTACTTTTAACTTTTTTTTAAATTTTGTCGTGCTGACGATACAGCTATCTACGTATTAAATGGTTTCTTTATTTAGTGTCGTATTACAAGGTTTGCTTTACATGGTTATACTGTAATATTTGTTTAAATTATTGTATTACATATACGCAAATTTGGGAATAAAAGATAATTAATAGCTGTTGCTGCAATCACTTGGCTTTTAGTAAAATGTTCACTAGTTCAGTTTAGTGGGTGTCGTACCGCTTGCAGGTAGAAAAAATAAATTTTAATCTGCAACCCATGCACAGTCACATTCATAATACAGGGCTTCAGTATCCATGGTTGGAATCAAATACATAAGAAATATATCATGGTTTAATCTTATACTTAATAGCGAAGCTGGGTTACTCACAACACAAACCAGAGTTTTCGGAGAACATATACGTCTATTGCCACTCAAATATTTTCAATCATTCCACTGGATCTCACACTCTTGATAGGTTAATATTTTTAATGACGATGGTTAAAAATCTTATGTTGTCAATTTCTCGTCGGCTCTTTTGTGTGTCTCTATTTATGCATTTAATATTACTCCTAAGTGTCACCTTACACACACAATTCTTACTTGCTAGTAAAATGTGCTATTTGTACCTTCTTGCTTGGCATCCAGGTTAAGTTTGTGGGCTCTCTCCATCGCACTGAATGACTGCAAATATTGGAGGACACTCTTGCTACCTGATACAACCAAAAGTTCCTTATGAAGCTAGATCCTACATGTAAATGGAGCCCTATATTTTGACAGAAAGTACCCTAACCTACATTGTTTGTACCCTGGTATATTGTCGTGCCAGTGTACATTTTGTAGAAGTCTTTCTTTTATTTCGTATTTGTATTTCTATACAAGTTACCACTCTGAGTAGTTAGCGGGTAGGCACTGTTAAACGGGAAACCAGCGTATTGTACAGATACTAGAAAATCTGATATCAGGGTGTAGTTAGAATATGAAGTATCATGAATGACAGCGATACTGAAAGTATAAGAGCTATTCAGAAAGTACGGAACGATAGGTCGCGAAATGGAAATCACAACAAAAACCAAATTGTTTTATTTGCAACAGTTAGCTACAACTTCCAGGTACTAATCTCTATAGTCGCCGATCTGACTTAGACGTTTGTCGTAGCGTTGTACCAACTTTCCCATAGCCTCGGTATTGAAGGAAGCCAAATGTCTTCATAGCCGGCGGTTCATGCGAGCAGAGATAAAACTCACAGGGAGACAATTACGGGCTGTATTGTGGGTAATTAAACATTTCCAACTGAAAACAATGCAGGAGCATCTTCATTGGCACTGTAGAATGCGGCTGAGAATTGTCTTGAAGAAGAAAACGCACGACAGTTACGTAATGTTGGCTGCATAGCTTCAGGCGATATTTCTCACCCGGCCATCGTGCTTGACGGGAGACGTTATTGTTCTAGGTATTTTTATTCACCCAACCACAACCCTTGTCTTTGTATCATGTTTTGTCGACTTCCAGAATATAAAGGGACAGTATATTTTAGAAGCAGTAATTTTGAACTCCAATCTAACGAGCCACAGACCGTTGTTCACAATAGAGCACTTTTGTCAGTTTACTTACTTACTGCTATTTCGTGACATTAAAGTATTCCATTCTTTCGTATGTATTATAACGAGGTCAACTGAGTACCTGTGGCATCAGTCTAATGGATCTTCTTTCGTTATGTAACCAGGTAATTACCTCTGAGCCGTACTCATGTGGCCCACTTGGCAAGTTTACGTACCGTATGTTCCTAAGTCTACACCACACTGACGGTACATCTATAGTTTAATGTCACGCAATTTTACAATACTGATGGACTGTTAAACTTGTGGAATGCATTTAAAAACAATAAATTCCATTACTCAGCCTTCTGCTATTAAGGTTTCCTCTTAAATTAGATGTTATGGACCTGTCTTTAATGCGACTGGAACATTTTCAAGTTTAAATCAAGGACTCGCTTGTAAACAGTGGCAAGGTACAGTCAATGAGAAACAGATTCACTGCATGTAAAACATGGAACGTGATGTGCTTTATTCATGTTAGTTGATAGTTCCACGATAAACTGAGAAACGGCAGCTTTATTTCTAATTTCAGGATCTCACTAATGACAGCTTTGTCAAGACGCGTGTATGTAAACAGTGGTAAGTGTAAAAACATGGTCGCCAATGGTAATAACGTGTTCAGTGTTCCTGTTCGAAAAGTGCTTTTAGGGACGATTTTTACAGATTCTTGGTTTATGTAGCTACATAACTAAGGCTCGTATAAAGATCCTTAGTGTGATCCTGAATGAAAACCCGCTTCGAAAGTTGATAATCGGGTAAGCGTAGATAGTTATCCAAGAAAGTAAACAATTTTGTGTCCCTTACTATATTTTACACGAACTTACATGACAGTGTGGTGGCAGAAATTTTAAGGGTAAATAATATTAAGTTTTAATTGTGCTGAATCATTGATTTATTACTAAGGTCCTTATATTTTATTACTGCAAAAATTGGTAATGCAGATCTTAGTTTCATACAATGAAAGAATTCCAACCTTTTAAAATTGTATTTTTGAGATGTTTCACAGTATTGTCTCGTTGGAAGTGTTTAAAAGTGCCTTTGTCGGAGGTCTCTTTTTGTAACGTGAGTAGATTGTAGCATAATTAACTCCTTTATACTTTATAATGTGTGAGTATTTGCGATAATGATAAATTTCTGTGTCGTCATTTTATTTTACTCACTGTGAGAGCACTAGTGAGTGGGTCAACATGTACGCGTGCAGCGAGCTGTATTTAGCTCACGTAGGTTTTATTGAAGTGTACCCTATTTGGTTGCGCACTAGGTCGTAAATATAACCGTCGCGATACACATTGGTCGGTTAGCCGCAGTTTGTGCAGAAGATAAATCCAAACCACATATCTGTTGTTTCATTCTATTCATGCAAATGAAACTGATTTATATCGTTGTGATTGTCGTTTTCTACAGCGAGCAATAAATTTCCAGCATTACAAGTACATCAACTAATCGTGGTAATAATAATACTGTTTTAGGAGAGTTTGTGCATACGTGCTACGCAAAAAAAAAAAATAAATAAATAAATAAAAAATTCAAGGGTATTTGGCGCTTCAGATGTACTCGGAGAAAATATGTATTCCACTAATCGCCTATCAGAAACAATTATCCTATATACACAGCCTGCCAAAAATGTGGCCACCCGGTGTGGCCGTGCGGTTCTAGGCGCTTCAGTCTGGAACCGCGTGACCACTACGGTCGTAGGTTCGAATTCTGCCTCGCGCATGGATGTGTGTGACGTCGTTAGGTTAGTTAGGTTTAAGTAGTTCTAAGTTCTAGGGGACTGATGACCACAGATGTTAAGTCCCATAGTGCTCAGAGCCATTTGAACCATTTTTGAGACAAAAATGTGAAGCACTCAGGAGTGGAAGACTAAACGAAATGAAGCGTCGTGGCTTGAGAGGGTGTATTATGTTATTTCATTCATTAAAATTTTGCAAAGAAGTGGGTGGTAAGACCCAATTTATCGGTGTTACGTTGCAACCCATTGGTTCGGGTTAGAAGAGTGTCATAAAGCCATTATATCCGCACCTGAGGCAAGGTGGCTCACAGCTGTTATCACTGGTCCCTGACATTTTGGATACTGGCACTGGGCAGTGTTGACGTCCGAGGTGGTCGCACACTTGTTCTACAATGGACAAATCTGGTGATCTTGTTGGCCAGAGAGTATCTTAGTATCACGCAGACCTTTCACAGAGACACGTACCATATGTCGAACAATATTTTTCTGATGAAAAATGCCACCGCGACACTATCTCGTGTAACGCATGAGAACACAGGATACCACGACGTATTGTTATGACGTTACATCTACATCTACAGCTACATTTATACGCCGCAAGCCACCCAACGGTGTGTGGCGGAGGGCAATTTACGTGGCACTGTTAGTATCTCCCTTTCCTGTTCCACTCGCGTATGGTTCGCGGGAAGAACGACTGCCGGAAAGCCTGCGTGCGCGCTCGAATCTCTCTAATTTTGCATTCGTGATCTCCTCGGGAGGAATAAGTAGGGGGAAGAAATATATTTGATACCTCTTCCAGAAACGCATCCTCTCGAAACCTGGACAGTAAGCTACACCGCGATGCAGAGCGCCTCTCTTGCAGGGCCTGCCACTTGAGTTTGCTAAACATCTCCGTAACGCTATCACGCTTACCAAATAATCCTGTGACGAAATGCGCCGCTCTTGTTTGGATCTTCTCTACCTCCTTTGTCAACCCGACCTGGTACGGATCCCACACTGATGAGCAGTACTCAAGTATAGGCCGAACGAGTGTTTTGTAAGCCACCTACTTTGTTGATAGACTACATTTTCTAAGGACTCTCCCAAAGAATCTCAACATGTCACCCGCCTTATCAACAATTAATTTTATATGATCATTTCACTTCAAATCATGTACGCGTACTCCCAGATATTTTACAGAAGTAACTGCTATCATATAAGCATACAATCAGGGATCCTTCTTTCTATGTATTCATAATACATTACATTTGTCTATGTTAAGGGTCAGTTGCCACTCCCTGCACCAAGTGCCTATTCGCTGCAGATCTTCCTGCATTTCGCTGCAGTTTTCTACTGCAACGTTTGAGTTACCTCAGTCATCACTAGCGCTGAACTCAGTACCATGTCATTTATCGCAAGTCTATGCTTCACAGTTACGCCATCACTCCAAACATAGGCGTTTGTGATGTGGTGTTAATGGCATCCTACGTTTGGGAAGGTAATTCCCTAGTGCGTCTGCTGCTAGTCTTCAGCTATTAGTGCGGGATGACACAGAAGCTTGAAGGGAGTCCATAACTTGTTCTCGAATGGCAAAGATGTAAAGGAACCACGTCGTGCTTCGTGCACAACACGTCGATCCTCCCTTGTCGTGATCAAACCTGGTAGACCGGAACACTGACAGCGAGTACACCTACCTTCACGTTTTGATTCAGTCCAACACTGGGACATTGTCATGTTCGAATGCCGCATAGATCTGGACATCACAATTCGACCAGCCAGCCAAATATAAAACCCACAATGAAGCCCCCTTTCAAACCCTGTCAGGTGATGATAATGCTGTGTAACATGGATAGACGACATCTCCGTGTCCTTCACAGTAACCACGCAACATGTGACGCTGCTCACACCCCTTATAATTCCTAGCACGCCTGGTAGCAACACTGAACGCGAATAACACTAACGTACCCTGGTGGCAGTTCTACTTGTCACTGAGAATTGCATCTATAATCGTTTACACCATCGCTAGTTAATTTCTACAAACGAAATAACTGTCATCCAGTTTCCAGTAGGTACCGTGTAACACAATGGCCACGGTTGAATACGTACAAAATGGGAAAAGACGCCAGACTTATGTTTTTGTTTTCATCAACATGCACTATTATCCATATGAGCATTGCGTACTGTTTACTTGTATGACAAATGAATGTCCATTACATACTGCCCTCTTTGTTCCTCGTAGTGCTGTGATGCCCGCACTGTACTTCAAGCGGCAGTACGATACATACTATATGGTTACAGCACTTCAGTTCCTTAGTCACAGTTGATTGTGTGCAAATTGTTATTATAGCGCCAAAAGTGCAGATATTCAGAGAGAAACGTGCTGTAATTGTAGCATTCAGACAAGCAGAGTTATCTATGACCCAAATTCGGAAACAATGTGGCTTGTCTATAGGAGGAGTGCAATTCATCTTTCACAGCCACCAGACAATAGGTAGCAATAAGTACCTACCACGACAAAGGCGACTTCGCTGAACAACTAAAAGTGATGAAAAATTCATCAGAATTACTATTAAGAGAAATTGGTTCTATACTGCAGCACGAATTCGCGCACAACTGATAGAAGTGAACATATACACTCCTGGAAATTGAAATAAGAACACCGTGAATTCATTGTCCCAGGAAGAGGAAACTTTATTGACACATTCCTGGGGTCAGATACATCACATGATCACACTGACAGAACCACAGGCACATAGACACAGGCAACAGAGCATGCACAATGTCGGCACTAGTACAGTGTATATCCACCTTTCGCAGCAATGCAGGATGCTATTCTCCCATGGAGACGATCCTAGAGATGCTGTATGTAGTCCTGTGGAACGGCTTGCCATGCCATTTCCACCTGGCGCCTCAGTTGGACCAGCGTTCGTGCTGGACGTGTAGACCTCGTGAGACGACGCTTCATCCAGTCCCAAACATGCTCAATGGGGGACAGATCCGGAGATCTTGCTGGCCAGGGTAGTTGACTTACACCTTGTAGAGCACGTTGGGTGGCACGGGATACATGCGGACGTGCATTGTCCTGTTGGAACAGCAAGTTCCCTTGCCGGTCTAGGAATGGTAGAACGATGGGTTCAATGACGGTTTGGATGTACCGTGCACTATTCAGTGTCCCCTCGACGATCACCAGAGGTGTACGGCCAGTGTAGGAGATCGCTCCCCACACCATGATGCCGGGTGTTGGCCCTGTGTGCCTCAGTCGTATGCAGTCCTGATTGTGGCGCTCACCTGCACGGCGCCAAACACGCATACGACCATCATTGGCACTAAGGCAGAAGCGACTCTCATCGCTGAAGACGACACGTCTCCATTCGTCCTTCCATTCACGCCTGTCGCGACACCACTGGAGGCGGGCTGCACGATGTTGGGGCGTGAGCGGAAGACGGCCTAACAGTGTGCGGGACCGTAGCCCAGCTTCATGGAGACGGTTGGGAATGGTCCTCGCCGATACCCCAGGAGCAACAGTGTCCCTAATTTGCTGGGAAGTGGCGGTGCGTTCCCCTACGGCACTGCGTAGGATCCTACGGTGTTGCCGTGCATCCGTGCGTCGCTGCGGTCCGGTCCCAGGTCGACGGGCACGTGCACCTTCCGCCGACCACTGGCGACAACATCGATGTACTGTGGAGACCTCACGCCCCACGTGTTGAGCAATTCGACGGTACGTCCACCCGGCCTCCCGCATGCCCACTATATGCCCGAGTCCTGATTGTGGCGCTCACCTGCACGGCGCCAAACACGCATACGACCATCATTGGCACTAAGGCAGAAGCGACTCTCATCGCTGAAGACGACACGTCTCCATTCGTCCTTCCATTCACGCCTGTCGCGACACCACTGGAGGCGGGCTGCACGATGTTGGGGCGTGAGCGGAAGACGGCCTAACAGTGTGCGGGACCGTAGCCCAGCTTCATGGAGACGGTTGGGAATGGTCCTCGCCGATACCCCAGGAGCAACAGTGTCCCTAATTTGCTGGGAAGTGGCGGTACGGTCCCCTACGGCACTGCGTAGGATCCTACGGTGTTGCCGTGCATCCGTGCGTCGCTGCGGTCCGGTCCCAGGTCGACGGGCACGTGCACCTTCCGCCGACCACTGGCGACAACATCGATGTACTGTGGAGACCTCACGCCCCACGTGTTGAGCAATTCGACGGTACGTCCACCCGGCCTCCCGCATGCCCACTATATGCCCTCGCTCAAAGTCCGTCAACTGCACATACGGTTCACGTCCACGCTGTCACGGCATGCCACCAGTGTTAAAGACTGCGATGGAGCTCCGTATGCCAAGAAAAAATGGCTGACACTGACGGCGGCGGTGCACAAATGCTGCGCGGCTAGCGCCATTCGACGGCCAACACCGCGGTTCATGGTGTGTCCGCTGTGCCGTGCGTGTGATCATTGCTTGTACAGCCCTCTCGCAGTGTCCGGAGCAAGTGTGGTGGGTCTGACACACCGGTGTCAATGTGTTCTTTTTTCCATTTCCAGGAGTGTATGTCGCATCAGTAAAAGGGAGTCAGATTGATGCCTGCTAGAAAGCATGTATGTCAACGATGAAATCCTCTGTGAGTCCCATAGATAAAAATAAAAGGCTCGAAAGGTCGAGGAAATATTGTAAATGGACACATGAAGAGTGGAAGAAAGTGTTCCTCGAGATGAATCGAAATTGGTGATTTTTCGTATCAGAAGAAGGGCACCTGTGTATCAATCTGAAGGAGGAAATGTGGCCCACC
This sequence comes from Schistocerca gregaria, assembly GCF_023897955.1. Classification (NCBI taxonomy): domain Eukaryota; kingdom Metazoa; phylum Arthropoda; class Insecta; order Orthoptera; family Acrididae; genus Schistocerca; species Schistocerca gregaria. The sequence goes on along the minus strand of NC_064931.1, from coordinate 502,722,419 downwards.
AGTGCATTTTACCTATAGTTATGGTGTGATGAATGTTTTACAGGAGATAGAGTTGGCGACATTGTGAAAATTCAACGGTGTGTGGAACAGATGCATTACCACCGCATACTTCATTATCGTACGATACCACCTGGATTGCACTTAATAGGGAAAGGGTTCACATTACATGATAATGACTCGGAACAGTAGTCAAAATTCCGTAAGAAGTATATTGCATCAAAGGAAAAACAAATGGTTTTACGGCGTAAAGTCAAGCGCCTGCACGCTAGCCGGGAACGATAGAGAAGATATGACTATGTGAAGCAGTCAGCCATTACCATGCTGAAAGACCCCTCTCCAGGACGACAACGCGACAGCAGCGGCCGATTGGTGACATCCCAGTTCATCAGCTTCAAGATTAGCAGCATCAACTCGAGTCTCTTCGCTTGTACCCTGTATGTAGCTCAGACTTGGGATTTACGCTGAAGAAGATTACTTGTTTTGTATGTCACCCTTTGGTTGCTTTGCGACACATCTGTGTAGTCAGCCTTTGTGGCCGGGCGGTTCTAGGCGCTTCAGTCCGGAACCACGCTACTGCTACGGTCGCAGGTTCGAATCCAGCCTCGGGCATGGATGTGTGTGATGTCCTTAGGTTAGTTAGGTTTAACTATTTCTAAGTCTAGGGGACTGATGACCTCAGATGTTAAGTCCTATAGTGCTTAGAGCCATCTGAATCATTTGAACATCTATTCAATTGCAAAAGTAAAGCATTGTAATTTTCTCATTGTAATAAAACTGATTAATACGATTTGCTTGAATGTTTGTCTAGCGAACCAAGTATGCTGGCTTTCTAGACGCCACATATTTTATGACGAGGATGGACAAATATCACAGCGACAACCCAGAGCCTGGCTGCCACAATTTTGTTTAGTCGTGGAGTTATGTGTTTTGCTGGCGACTTAATTCTCCTTGTCTTTTCTTTGCCGGGGTGTGTTATTTACATGTTTGAATAGCGTCTCTTATAGTGTTTCTTCTATTCAGTGTTTGCAGGTGGGCTTTGCAGAAATTTCTTGTGCCGATGTGCTTATTTTTATTGCTGGCATTATCTGTATATTGCATTTGCCTATTCCAAAATGGGCAACGCATCTCTCCCATCCCCTGCTCAGGCGCCTCAGCTGCAAGCAGTAGATGCAAAGCAACTAACACAGATGTTTCAGATTCAGGCGCAACAGACAGCTACTCTGCTAAACAAGGTACAGCAGTTACTATCGAACACCACACCTAATGCAGCGCAGTAGGAAACAACTATAGCTCTGAGTACCATACAGCATTTTCGCCAGTTTAACGAAAAAGAGTAATAGCTCGAGTGGTTGCAACAGTATGAAGCCCACATCATTGCTCACAAAGTATCAGGTACTGTGAAACTACATTACTTTTTGTCAACTGTAGAAATGCAATTTTCGCCTCATTCAGAAATTGTTCCCTAACGCCACTCCAAGTGAACTTTCTTATGATGAGGTTATAGATTCTCTAACTAACTATTATGACCAACAATTGAATGTATTTGCAGGTAGGTACCAATTCTTCCATTGCAAGAAAAGGTTAGAACAAACTTATCGCGAGTGGTAACAGGTTAGCAGGGTAAGAAGAGGAAATGCAAATCCAAATGTGGTTGTGTTTCTTTATATTCAGGTGTTATGTTGCTTGATGCGATCGTGTACAGTGCAACTGATATCAAACTTCGAGAACAGATTTTGAAACAGTCAGATCCATCACTTCATGACATAGTCCAAATTCTAGGTCAGTATGATTCAGGTGCCGTAATGGCCGATGAATTTGAGTAGCCACAAATTTGTTGGGTTGAGTCATCTCTTGCTCACGACTGGCCCAGTAGACAGCAACAGCTGCCATGCACCATCCAGCGTAAACAGTCCTGAAAACAGGTGGCTACATCAGCGAACAGAATTAAGTTATGCCTTGGTCTTATTCATGGCACAAACGACAAGACTTCCCGTCCAGACAAGGATAGTACTATGACTGTGGCAAGAGAGGTTACGTATAATCCGTATGTTTGCAATGGAAGAAACATAAGAACTCTGCCCACTCACAAAATCTAGCCACTCAGCCCTTGTAATCAAAGCAGTGTATTCAAAGCCTGCTGCAGACATTAGCAAAACTAGCAAGCAAACAGTTTCTTCAGTACTATGCCAGTCCTACAAACCTTTTGTTCATTTGCATATTAGTGGAAAACATGCGAAATTTCAGTAGGTCAGAACTGTTCACATTGCATTGCGGGACCAAGTGACTGCTGAACTTCAAGAATTGCAAGATAGCGGAGCTATTGTGCCCATACAAGCTAGTCAGTGGACAAGTCTACTGGTTTTGCTCTCCAAGCCTTCAGTTCGCATTCGCCTCTGTGTGCACTGTAAGTCTACCGTCAACCCATAAACTGTGATTGATACCTATCCGTTACCATGCCTAGAAGATCTCATTGACAGATTAGGTGCTGGTCGCTACTTTTCAAAATTTGATTTCCACGATGCATGTCTTCAAATTCCACCAGATGAAATATCTCAAACCGTGTGTATTGTGAACGCTCATTTGGGCTTGTTTAAATATTTGCGTTTGCCTTCTGGCATTGCTTCCGCACCCCAATTTTCCATCGGAATTTTGTACAGCTGACAGATTAGGCATCAACTGTTCAAACTATTTGGACGATATTGTCGTAGCTGGTCGTACACCTGAAGAACACGGTACAAAATTGTGTGCTTTGTTTCGGGTGTTACATGATGCTGGACTTAAGTGTAGACTGGATGAGTGTGATTTTTTAAACCTCAGTTGCAGTATTTTGGTCATGACATAAACAGTCAAGGTGTACATCCTCTTCACTCACATTTGCTAGCCATACGGGCCCTGCCAGTTCCTCGCAATGTCGTAGAATTGCAGTCAGTCTTAGGGAAAATCAACTATTATATTCGGTTCTTACCGAATGCTACACAAATCGCGGATCCATTGCATCGCTTTGGTCGCAAGAATGTTCCCTTTGTTTGGGCAGATGAATGCCTAGAAGTTTTTCAGAAACCTAAAAAAGCATTGCTCAGTGATCGTTACTTAGTTGATTTAGACCCTGCCGAACCAGTTGTGTTGCAAACTGATTCTTCCTCTTACGGAATCGGTGCAGTGCTTTCACACAGAGATGGTGGTAGAGACAGGCCTATTGGTTTTGCGTTAAAAGTGTTGTCCACAGCTCAGTGTTACTATTCACAACTAGAGAAAGAGGCATTGGCTATTTTGTATGATGTCATCAGATTCCACCACTATTTCTATGGCAGAAAATTCTACTTAGTAACGGATCACAAGCCATTGCAGTCCTTGCTTCATCCGACAAAGCCGGTTCCTGTACCAACTACCCAAAACTTGCAAAGCTGGGCTTTTTTTTGTCGCAATACGAGTACGAAATTGCGTATCGTCCTATAGGTCAACATGGTAATGCACACACGTCTTCCGATTGGCCCTGATACAGACTTCGACCCTTCTGCTGCATCTTGTTGTCACATCGATGCTCAAGATTCTGAATTGTTTCAGTCCTTTCCTCTGAACCATAGGAAGATTGCACAGGGCAAGGAAACTGATTCAGATCTGAATATTTTGCTAAAATACATTCGCCCAACTTGGCCTCGCTCATTGTATAGCATAAAGGACTCTGTAATGCGCCGATGCTTTGCGCGTCGGCATTGCCTCACTATGCAGTAGGGTGCAAAATGACAGTGGACAGTCACGTCTGTTGATCCCCAAAACTTTGCAAAAAGAAGTGTTGCACCTACTTCACCAAGGACACCGGTGGATTGTTCATACGAAACAGCGAATGACACTGTACTGAGCAGGGTACCGACACCCAAATAGAGCAGATGACGTCACAGTATCACGCATGTATGGAAAATCAGTTCGCACCGCCACAAAAATTGTCTGCTTGGCCTAAGTCGCAATCAACATGGTAACGTGTGCACATAGACTTCGTGGGACCTTTTTGGAACACTCGTTGGTTGATTGTGGTAGATTCTTATAGCAAGTTTCCTTTTGCGGTGCCAATGAACTCGACGACATCACGTAGCAGAGTTCAGGTGTTGTCCTCTGTTTTCTGCTTGGAAGGTTTGCCTGAAGTCATAGTGTCGGGCAACGGCCCTCAGTTCACGTCAAATGAATTTGAAACATTCTGTGAACGCAATGGCATACAGCACCTAACATGTGCACCGTTCCATCCACAGTCAAACGGCGAAGCGGAACGTTTTGTCAGAACCTTCAAGCAGCAGATGGCCCAACTTTGCACCGCACATACACCAGTGATCAAGCATTGCAACTGTTTCTCGCCTCCTGTAGTTAGCATCCACCAGATGGACCATCGCCGGCGGAACTGCTTCACGGTGCCCGCAGTCGGACACTGATCCACCTGCTCTACCCTCCTCGGCATCCGTCGCAGAAGAAAGGCAGCAAGTATCGCTTCGCGCAGCATGATATTGTATTTTTCTGGTTATTTAGCGGCAGCAGACGGTGGGCGTGAGACGAGATCCATCATCGACTTAGTACATGCCTGTATCTCATTTCAGGCCCAGACGGATTACAGCACCGACATCACATTCAAATTCTCCGCTGTCATGTGGTTGGTGATCCTTCTGTACCTCTTCCCCAGGTTCTCGGATCCCGAGGACAGTGCGGCCCAAACAACCGCGAGAGCGTGTCATCACGACACCACGGGACGACCCCATGGAGACGGAGCCTTCGCCTCCTCCGTGTCCTGTCATCTTATCGATGGAACTGGACCCGCCCATGCCGCAGCAGCCGACGCCTTTTACATCTGAGGATGGGCCTCAGGAGGTGGACGCGTACCCTTCTGGGCGTTTTCTGGGGGATATTTCCACCAGAACGAACGCCGGATGGCGGGGTACGACCGGAAGTCTGCCGTCCCCGCCACAGCTTCCAGGCCATTAGGGCGTTCACGCTTCTGCCTCCCACACCGTTGTTGCGCGCCATATACGACAACCGTCCTTCGCATTGAGAGGGACGAATGTTACGGTGTAAAGTCAAGCGCCGGTACACCATTTGGGAACGATAGAGAAGAGATGGCTGTGAGAAGAAGTCAGCCAATCGTACACTGGCCGACCCCTCTCCAGGATGACAACCCGACAACAGCGGCCCCTAAGTGAAGAGGACATAAACGCCGCGATCGGCTGGTGACGACCCAGTTCAATAGCTGCTTCAAGATTAACAGCTTCAATTCTAGTCACTTCACTTGTACTCTCTATGTAGTTCAGACTTGGGATTGTTTATACTGAAGAAGATTGCTTATTTTGTATGTCACCCTTTGCTTGTGACACATCTGTCTAATTGCAAAAGTGAAGTATTGTAATTTTCTTATTGTAATTGGAACACTTATTATGTTCGAGTATAATGACTTTGATGGAGACTAGAAATCTACTCTGTAGGAATCAGAATGGGTTTCGAAAAAGACGGTCGTGTGAAACCCAGCTCGCGCTATTCATCCACGAGACTGAGAGGGCCATAGACACAGGTTCACAGGTAGATGCCGTGTTTCTTGACTTCCGCAAGGCGTTCGATACAGTTCCCCACAATCGTTTGATGAACAAAGTAAGACAATATGGACTATCAGACCAATTGTGTAATTGGATTGAAGAGTTCCTAGATAACAGAACGCAGCATGTCATTCTCAATTGAGAGAAGTCTTCCGAAGTAAGAGCGATTTCAGGATAAAATCAGAGAGATTAGAGCCCACACGGAAGCATACCGACAAACCTTCTTTCCACGAACAATACGAGACTGGAATAGAAGGTAGAACCGATGGAGGTATTCAGGGTACCCTCCGACACACACCGTCAGGTGGCTTGCGGAGTATGGATGTAGATGTAGATGTAATGAAACTCGTTAATAGGACTTATTTGAATGTTTGTCTAACGAACCGAATATGCAGGCTTCCGAGACCCACAGAAGGTACTGAAAGATATGGTATGGCTGTCACTAATTGCTGTCTTTACTCTTATTAAAATGATCTGGAATGAAATTGTCAGACGTCTCTGGAAAATTCACATAACAAGCAAGGAGCATCTCTGGAATGTCGTTAAGCATGTTTAGATATATGTAGACTCGCAGTACCTAAAAAATCTTATTGATTGCATGCCTTGAGTGAAGCAGTCATTAAGTCCGAGGTAGGATACTTTGATGAAAGCAAAACTTATTTTTTCTGTTTGTATTTTATATTTTTTGGTATGTATACTAGTATGTTTGGATAAATACAGTTTGGCTTGTGTTTACATTTGAAATATCAACTGGCCCTCATTATTTATTGAAATTAATGAGCAGTATGGTACACATCCACCAGTGGCGTGTATGTATAGGAAGTCACAATGACATCCGACAATGTCATCCGCGTGCTTCGATTTTTTTCACGCCGTGTACGTCACATATTTCTGGAATACTATTGTTTTCATAAGGAAAATGACACTATAGTCAAGAAACGTATGTACACTTTTTCTGGGAATTTTTAGACCTCGATGGAAGTGGACTACCGCATTCCACTGAAGTGTTCTCGGTTAACAGCGCTTACATACATTCTGTCTTGGTAGCTGTGATCGTTTAAGGAAGCTTCTGGGACGGCGCTCGACTCGGACGCAGTCAGTTCCATCACTGATGATGGAAAAAAATACATGACTAATAGCTGCCCATCAAGGGTAGGAGAAGTGGCAGTGTGTCGTTCTTGACCACTACACTTTGCTAAAAATTTTATGCGCTAGATATCAAGTGCAGAAGGAGAGAATTAACTTGAGGATTTCCATTAGTGTCACTTACAGCTATCGTATATCTTATTGTAATGTCGACCAAATTGTGTAAGCCCTGATTTTAGGTAGGCAACAATAAATACCTCCGTACGAATACTTAGACAAGGAATCCATAAAATAATTGTTCACCGGCAGCCCTTCCTTGATGCACGCAGAAGCCCACACTCACTTAACCCAAAGATATTGCCAATATTTATTAGAATCAACATCCTCCTACAACTGTTTTTGTATATGAACACCAACCTTCGACAAGGCAGCAAAACATCATCGTCCAAATACGCTCATTCTTAACACCAGCCCATCCCGACAGTTTTATGAAACGAGGGATAGTCTGCATCATTCCTGCATGACACCAGACGCTGTATGGTAGCCTCTGTGTAATTCAGCGCTCAGTGCGAGGCCAGAAAAAGCAACCATTACATTATTTTCTGGAGAGCCTTTCTTTCTTACATGTTCTCATATCCAAATTTTTATTGTTGGCCCTATTTACGTCAATCCAATAGCGAAAGAGCCAATGGCTCTGTAGCACCCCCAAGTGAGGATTTCTTGTTGTAACGTATCGACCATATTTGGTGAAAACAGCAATGCAGAATGGAAGTGAGTTCCAAAAGAGCCAGCCACAGGCAGGTAAGAGAGTCATGCATTGCGAAGCAAAACACTGGTTACAGGCATTACCAAGAAGAGGCAGCTGGGCGAACCACAGCAACAGCCGATGCTGCAATACACTAACGGAAGAACATTGCCGCCACGCATCACTTGAGCCGGGCCACGGTCTTGGTGGACCGTCGGTCTGTCGTCCTACCGGACGACGCGTTTTGGCTCTCCGATTGTTCATGAGTCGGCTGTGTGTGTGTGTGTGTGTGTGTGTGTGTGTGTGTGTGTGTGTGTGTGTGTGCGCATCGACTCCCGATTTGTCTTTGTGCGCGTTTAGTTACTGTTGGGTGTCGTTCACATCTTCGTGCCTAGTGTTTGTCAGGTTGTGTGTGTAGTTGACGTTATTTCCACTGAGGACTATTTTACATATTGTCGGCATTCTGCGGCGAGTCGGTCAGTTGCTGCGGACCAGGGAAGTTATCTCCACGCGGTGCAGTCGGCTGGGATCGCTGGCGGTCCCTGCGCAGTGTCGGAGCGTGTGTGGAGCTGTCCAATAGCTACAAGATTTGTGGTACACCGACCCAGGACGTCAAAGTTGAGTAGTGTTTTCAACTACCCAAGCCCCGTCCATTCATGTTGTGGTTCGTTTCGGTGGTTTGGTATTGGGGAGGTTTTCCTGTGAGAAACACCGAGTGTTTCTATTGCTGAAATTTAGCTTCCATGCGGTGCAATTGGCTATATTGGTTGACTACAATTCAAGTGCACCAGCGGAATTTTCTGCCATGTGGTCCTTAGTGTTCAGGTTACCTGCCCTGACCACTGACGTAAATTCAAGCAGTGTTCTTTTTGGGAGACGTTAACTATATTACTATATTTCAAATTCAAGTGTACCAGCTTAATTTTCTGCCTTGTGGCCGTTAGTGTTCCGGTTAACAGCCCTGGCCACTAACGTAATTTCAGGCACCGTCTTTTCCTCACCTGCTGTCACTGCCCAACATGGTGTGTAGTTTTGACAGCTAATACATATTTCATTGTAGATAATCACGTTCGTAATTTTTGTGTTTGAGTTCTCATGTACTGATTAGTGACAAGCAAGTCGTTGTGTCGGTCTGTCCGTGGCTGTGCCCTGGTCCCCTGGTTGGGTTCCGACGGATAAAGTGTATTTGGGCTCACCACTTGTCTCACCTAAGTGAACGAGGGCAGACCGACCTCCCTGAAGTCTTCTGAGTGCCGTTTTCTTTATTGGCCATCTCACCGATGTTTAATTGTTTGTTTATAATTTATCATAGCCAATGATTTAAAAAAAATTCTAGTTTTTACTCGGCTTTATGTTCTTTTTTAAATTTTGGGCAAATAATTGTGGGCCTTCAGCCTTGGGACTTTATTCTTAAAATTACCTTTCAATATTAAACATTGCGGCTTGGAACCTTATTCTTAAAATTATCTTAAACATTGTGGCGTTCTGCCTTTGAAAGGTTATGGTAATTTATTTTAATTTTTTTAAAATTTTACTGTGGGACTTCATCCGTTTGTATTGCATCTTGCATATGTTTGTTCTATCTACTTTTGCCTTGAGGCTTTTTATATTTTAATTATTTTAATTGCTATTGTAACTGCATTTTTATCTTGTTGATTTTAAGACTTCTTGTTTGGAGGCCTTCAGCCGTGAAGGAGTTGCATTTGGTAATGGTTCGGCTATGTGCCGCTTTGGTTGTAAATGTGTTATTATACTACAATAAATTACAATTATAAGGTGTAACTGACCCCAACCTTATTTGGCCCTTTCCACAACCCTAATTACCTGTTCTGCCCAGCAGATTTAGCGGGAGTATCAGTGCTGCATTAAAATGGTTTTTGGAGTTAAAGGATCCTTCTAATAGATTGCCGTGGTCGGCAGTAAGGCTAAGTGAATTTGATTTCGAAGTCACACATACACCTGAGAGAAAGCACGGAAATGCTGAGCAGTATTACATATAAGGAATAATGAGATTCAGAAATTGCAAACTGCACAGAGAGCGGATGATGAATATAAGCAGTATTATAAGGAGTCACAGTTTTGTACCCAGGATGGGTTGCTATGAAGAGAAACCAAGCTGGGACTGCGAGTAGTGGTACCAGCGAAGCTGTGGAGTAGAGTGCTACAAGAAGCTCATGGTCACTTATTACCGGGTCATGGAGGCTGCAGATTTACCAACAGAAGAGTAGCAGAAAGGTACTGGTAGAGGAATAGGCAGACGGACGTAAACCACTATGTGCAGAATTCCATACAGTGCTCACAGTGAGCGGATTTGAGTCGAACAAGAGTACCACTGCAGAGGTTACCTGGCGCATTAGCACCATTCGAATTTCGAGGGACTGATGCTTTAGGTCCATTCAATAACACACCTGGAAGGATTAAGTATGTACTCACAATCATAGAAAATTTTTCAAGGTACGTAGAAATGGTCGCGATCCCAACCCAGAAGGAGGCAACAGTGGCACAAACGTTTGTGAATAATTGAATACTGGAGTTTGAAGTGTGTGAAACAATAGTAACAGACCAGGTAACGAACTTCATGTCAGATCTGTTCAATTAATTGCGTCAGTTATTGAATGTGAAAGAATGAAGGATGAGTGAGTCCTCTTCATCCTCAAACCAATAGAAGAACTGAATGAGAGTGTAGGACAATAGGGGAGATGCTTGGATACTACATTGACTCACATCACACAAACTGGGATGTCTATATGAAGTACGTCGTCTCCGCCTACAGCTCAAAACAACATACGTATACAGGATTATCGCCATATAAAGTAGTATATGGTCGTAAGATGTCTTCAGCATTCGACTTATTGAAAACGAAGAAAGAGAAGATTGGAGAGCCAGTTAAGGAATCTGCCAGAGTGATTATGGAAATTTGGAGTCGAGGACGGAGGGCAAAAGCAGACAGGAAGAAGCAGTGGGTCGTACGGCAAGAATGGCACATTATAAGCTTGGTCAGTGGGTAAGGCTGTTAACTTCTTATACGCTTAAGGGAAAACCAAAGAAGTTTTGTGCAGATTGTCAGGAGTCTTAGCAAGTGTAGAGATTACGTCACCACTAAATGTCAAGGCTGAACTGCCGACAAGAATGACAATTGTGCGTGTAGGACGGTTGAAACCTTTTCGAGAGAATCTGGAAGTTGTTCGAGGGATAGGAGATGCGGAACGGAAAAGGAGAGTTAAGAGGAGGTATCGGAAGATAAACAAGAGCTAGTGAATGAAACTGTAACGAGGAACTCAGTTGGATTAAGGCCTAGGAGATAGACATTTAATATTTTTTATGTTAAGTATAGATTTAGTGTAAATAATATAAGTAGTTGCGGAGCAGCAATGAATTTGAGGGGGAGGAAGGTAATAGCCAAACCTGCCAGTAGGTGAGGTGCAGAGAAGGTGAGACCATGCGGTCATAGCGGGACTACTGATCTTCATAGGGATGAATGTGTTACGGAATCACCACGGAGAAGGGGGAGTACCGTGCTCCAAGCATGAAGACGTAGTGATCACCAGTCGTCGGTAGGTGAGACAGGCGATATTCAACCCATCGGAGTTGCATAACGAGGTGAGAGGACTGGAAGAAGCATTCCACAAATCCCGTTAGGGAACGGAAAGGCACGGGATACTCAAAGGCAGTTCCGACCTACACTATGTGATCAAAGTATACGGACACCTGGCTAAAAATGATTTACAAGTTCGTGGCGCCCTAACTCGATAATATTGGAATTCAGTATGGTGTTTACCCAATCTGAGCCTTGATGACAGCTTCCACTCTCCCAGGCATACGTTCAATCGGGTGCTGGAAGGTTTCTTTGGGAATGGCAGCCCATTCTTCACGTAGTGCTGCACTGAGGTGTCGATGTCGGTCGGTGAGGCCTGGCACGAAGTCAGTGTTCCAAAGCATCCCAAAGGTGTTTTATAGGATTCAGGACTCTGAGCTGGCTAGTCCATTACAGGGATATTATTGTCGTGTAACCACTCCGTCACTAGCCGTGCATTGTGGATAGGTGTTCGATCCTGTTGAAAGGTGCAATCGCCATCCACGAATTGCTCCCCAACAGTGGGAAGCAAGAAGGTGCTTAAAACATCAGTTCAGGCCTGTGCTGTGATAGGCCACACAACACAAGGGGTGTTAGTCCCCTCCATGAAAAACATGACCACACCATAACACCACCGCCTCCGAATTTTACTGTTGGCACCACACAAACTGGCAGATGACGTTCATCGGGAATTCGCCATACCCACACCCTGCAATAGGATCGTCACATTGTGTACCGTGATTCGTCACTCCACACAACGTTTTTCCACTGTTCAATCGTCCAATGTTTACGCTCCTTACATCAAATGAGGTATTTACCGGCATGATATGTGGCTTGTGAGCATCCACTCCACCATGAAATCCAAGTTTTCTCATAGTACTTGTAGTGCATACTGATGTAGTTTGGAATTCCTCTGCAGTGGTCTGGATAGATGTCTGCCTATTACACATTGCGACCCTCTTCAACCGTCGGCGGTGTCTGTCAGTCAACAGACGTGGATGGCCTGCAAGCTTTTGTGCTGTACGTGTCCCTTCACGTTTCCATTTCACTATTACATCGGAAACAGTGGACTTGGAGATGTTTAGGACTATGGAAATCTCGCGTATAGACGTATAACACAAGTGACACCCAATCACCTGACAACGTTCGAAGTCCGTGAATTACGCGGAGCGTCCCATTTTGCTTTCTCACGATGTCTACTGACTAATGAGGTCGCCTATATGTCAGTAAGTGACAGCGCAATGCACGTAATATGAAAAACGTATGTTTTTGGGGATGTCTTGATACTTTTAATAACACAGTAGGTGTGAGAGTGTACTTGGTGCGTACGAGAGATTAAGGAGTGGGATGACTCAGATATTGGAAGTTATTCCACACATGGGAAGGGGGAGGGGTTGGATCGATGCTAGAGGTCGGCTTATGAAAACAAAGCACTGCTGATGACGAAGACATTCGTAGGGTGAACGGCACCGTTGAAGAGGTTAAGCAACAGGCAAACGGGAAAAAAGCTGTGAGTGATTGACACACTACGCAGACTGTATTTTTAGAGAAGGACGTATTAAATAACACACGACTACTACAACAACTGAGTGGAGAAGTAATGCGGTATGCCAGAGCTGCGGAAGAGGCAGTTAATCAGAATGTCAGGGAACTACAAACCGAAGTAGAAGTGTTGGATAGGGAAGTGGTAATGACAAAATGGTTGCAGTCCGTGGAAGACTGTGTTTAGGGAGCACAAGGGAAAGTAACAGAACTGCAGGAGGCTATGCAGTAGGCTGTAAGAAGTCAGCTGGGGGTAAACCTGCTGTCACCAAAGCAGTATTTAGAGGGTGTAAGGAAAGTACAGAAGGAACTGCGCGAGATTAGAATCCAAGTATAAAACCTTACCTTTTTATTTCAAGGTAGCCTCAGTATTGGTGAGAACAGATAGAGTGAAAGTTTACATTACCGTTTCTATACCAGTCAATAGCAGGGAAATAAGCACGTTTCGAGTGGTACATAGTTCATGTGTATCCCATCAAGTGAGGAATACTGAGGAAATCTGTAAGAGTAAAAACGCAGCGACTATTATTACTTGCAAAAGAAAAGGGAAGATATGTGTAATTGGAGGAAACAAAGTTACAAAAATACTATTGAGGAGAAATCTTAGTCTGCCCAAATATGTTAATAAGAGAGGTGTAAGATTTCTGCACAGTGAAATTGCTAATGGAACAGAAGGAGGTAAGAGAACGCAATAAAGACCTGATCGAACCGGAATAGTACATTCAGCAGACCCATGCGCATTGCTTGTACACTACCTTTGACTAGATGGTACTACAGGGTAGTCATTTCAAGCAAAGGAAGCTTACATCAGCAAATAGGTTACAATTAAACTGGAGTGGTTTGTTATTAAATGGAACAGCGAGCGAGATAATGGAGCCAACTTTCCATCTGCCCTCAGCGATTTCAGTGATAACTCACCCGAATATTTCGCTACCTCGTTAGTATTGGCCAAAGGAGAATATGGGAGTACTACCTTTGGCAAATCTAATCAGCTTATATCAAACTCTAGGGCCGGAATTAATGTAGTACACGCATCAAAAAAAGTTTAGCCTCACCTTGGTTCCGAGAGTTCCAGAACCTGTACAGAAAATTGGAATAGAGATTAACATAAGCATCATTTTCGTCCTTTTTATTGCTCATGAAACCACACATTGCATGTTGTATCACCATACAGCGAGGCCTTCAGAGGTGGTGGTCCAGAGTTTTGCACACACCGGTACCTCTAATAGCTAGTAGCACGTCCGTCCTCTTGCATTGATGCATGCCTGTATTCGATGTGGCATACTATCCAAAAGTTCATCAAGGCACTTTTGGTCCAGATTGTCCAACCCCTCAACGGCGAATCGGCGTAGAATCTTCAGAGTAGTTGGTGGGTCACGTTGTCCATAAACAGCCCTTTTCAATCTATCCCAGGCATGTTCGATAGGGTTACTTGTCAGGAGGACATGCTGGCCACTCTAGTCGAGCGGTGTCGTTATCCTGAAGGAAGTCTTTCACAAGGCGTGCACGATGGGGGTGGGGGTGGGGGGTGGGTGGGGGAGGGGGCGAATTGTCGTCCACGAAGACGAATGCCTCAACAATATGCTGCCGATGTGGTTGCAATATCGATCAGAGGATGGCATTCACGTATCGTACAGCCGTTACAGTGCCTTCCATGACCACCAGTGGCGTGCGTCTGCCCCACATAGCGCCACTCCAAAACAGCAGATAACCTCCATCTTGCTGCACTTGCTGGACAGTGTGTCTAACGATTTCATCTAGATGGATTTGCCTCCAAACACGTCTCTGACGATTGTCTGGTTGGAGGCATACGCGACACTCAACGGTGAATAGAACGTGATGCCAATCCTCAGCGGTCCATTCGGCATTTTGTTAGACCCATTTGTACGACACTGCATGGTGCTGTGGTTGCAATGATGGACCTCACCATGGACGTTGGGAGTGAAGTTGCGCATCATGCAGCCTATTGCGCAGAGTTTGAGTCGTAACACGACGTCCTGTGACTACACAAAAAGGATTATTCAACATGATAGTGCTGCTGTCAGGGTTCCTTCGAGCCATAATCCGTAGGTAGCGGTCATCCATCCGCTGCAGTTGTAGCCCTTGGGCGGCCTGAGTGAGGCATTTCATCGAGAGTTCCTCTCTCCCTGCATCTCCTCCATGTCCGAACAACATCGCTTTCGTTCACTCCGAGACACCTGGACACTTCCCTTGTTAAGAGTCCTTACTGGCACAAAGTAACAATGCGGACGCGATCGAACCGCGGTATTGACCGTCTAGGCATGGTTGAACTACAGACAACACGAGCCGTGTACCTCCTTTCTGGTGGAGTGACTGGAACTGATCGGCTGTCGAACCCCTCCGATTAATAGTCGCTGCTCATGCATGGTTGTTTACATCTTTGTGCGGGTTTAGTGACATCTCTGAACAGCCAAAGTGACTGTGTCTGTGATACAATATCCACAGTCAACGTCTATCTTATGGAGTTCTGGGAACCTACGTAACGCAAAACTTTTTTTGATCTTTTATATAGACACCCTTTGGAACCAGTAGGAGGGAAAATCAATACCGGAGAGAGACAACACTGACTGTACCAACCACTGCAGGGCCACTTGTTCTGCTGGCGTAGTCGTTGTTTCGGTATGTTGAAGACGAAGCATAAGACTGAGTTCGGACCCAGGCGTCATTCAGATTCCAGTTTATTGGATACCCCTAGCATAAAAAGCAGCAGTAGGAAGATTAACGTAAAAGGACTTATTATTAAGGATAGTTGATTAATTTATGCTGTGGCCGCCCACTTTGTACATCGTAGCGCCTGCTGCATCGGCATTCCACTTCAGGTCCAGCCAACACGGGATGCCTACTTCACAGGGCGTATATTTACCTGGAAAACCTACGTTGTCTGTGTTATCAAGACAAATATTTACCGGCGGCCACAATACAACACAATACCAGGTCTCCACCATCGGCCGCCAGGGACCGCTCCCCGTTCGCAGAGCCTGTAGAACAGCTTCACCAGTGGTCGCAGCTAGCAAGGAACTAAATTGATACGCCAGGCACGTGACCGCAAATAATTCTGGCAGATGCATCCACCAAACAGGATTTATAGGGCGGCGTCCTGCCAGCAAACGGCAGTTCGACGCACCGCTTGGAAGTATACAGAGCTGACACCCGGCAACCACGGCCGGACGCCTCTTCTAGCTGCCGACCTGTTGCAGATCGACTTGCTACAGTAGACAAACATGTTGATACTTTAGAATTGTTTTATTGTGATCTCTCCGTGAAGAGCCGGGTATTTTCTATTATTATTTATTATTTTATATTTGTTACGATCCAGAGTTGGGATAGAGTCTGTTGGTCTTTGGAGAATGTAATATTGTTTCGTTTCGATGAGTCTAATATATTATTTTCGGACTTGTGTTTTCCGTAATTCTATTCAGCTAGCGCAGATTCTTCAATTTAGTTTGTAACTTTGGAATAGAGAGTTAGAAGTTATTGTACAAGAAGCCTATTAATGACAATGTCCATGGTGAGATTTTCACTCTGCAGCGGAGTGTGTGCCGATATGAAACTTCCTGGCACATTAAAGCTGTGTGCTCGACCGAGAGCCGAGCTCGGGACGTTTACCAGAATGAAAGTCTCATTCTGGAAACATCCCCCAGGCTGTGGCTAAGCCATTTCCCCGCAAATATCCTTTCTTCCAGGGAGCGCTAGTTCTGCAAGGTTCAAAGAAGAGCTTCTGTGAAGTTTGGAAGCTAGGAGACGAGGTACTGGCAGAATTGAAGCTGTGAGGATGGGTCGTGAGTCGTGCTTGGGTAGCTCAGTTGGTAGAACACTTGCCCGCGAAAGGCAAATGTCCCGAGTTCGAGTCTCGGTCCGACACACAGTTTTAATCTGCCAGGAAGTTTAATTTCCATTGAGGTAAGGAGCAGGGCAAGGGGTCCTTTAGAAATGTGTGAGATTAAGTGACAGGCTTAAGGGAATTAATTGTTAGAATAATTATTATGTGGCGAAAAAGGGCCATAAGGGCCGATCGACAGGAACTCCAGTGACAAGAATAATCTAATTTGGTCGACATGAGGGATTATACCTTGATGAAAAGGAGGGAAATGAAGCGAATGAACCGCATTCAGTCAATAAAGTATGCCAGAGCGGAAGTGAGCTGCAAACGAGCCAGCCACCGACAGGCCAGAGTGTTATGAATTGCGAAGCAAAACATGTCTGTCAGGATTGTTAAGCAGAGCCAGCTGGGTGTGGTATAGCAACAGCCAACGCTGAAATAGCTAGAACAAAGACGGAAGCCTATCGTCACCTGTCACCACGGAAGTGTTTAGAGTATGTGCCTTAAGCCCTAAACAAACAGCCTGGAGTGTACAGGTATTCAGCTATTCATGTACTAAAATATACTCACCTCAGTATCACAGTCTAGATCAAGAACCTGACACCCAGAGCAATGTCCCAGAACGCAATACGGGGTCCGCTGTTCGACCAAGGGGCGGGGCAGCCTGCCCTGAGTCATGTGACCAGCAGCCGGCGCAGCAGGAAGCCGCCCACTCGCTGGAGGGAGGTCACGTGGTACCGCCAGTGGCGCTGCTGTGCTGTCAGCATGGTCGCGCCCGAGATGTCGCTGACAGTGGCACTCGTGTGACGCTACATTCGGCCCTGCCCTTTGTGCTGTCAGTAATGCCGGAGGTACATTATTTTGCATGAGAGGCAACTAGACGCGTCCACCAAGTTGTTCCTGATGTACTATGGCCTAGAGCCAGAATAATGTAGTTAATTAAATTAATCTACTGTCGTGCTGATGTCTTATTTGACTTTCCACAGGCGACAGTCTAAGGGTCATCTAACACTGCCAAGAGGTATCATGTAGAGACATGTCAAGTAGGAATCAGTTAATTGGGGAACTGAGAAGTTTGGTATGGACCTGAAGGTTTCTTGACCTAGAAGAAACCTACAGTACAACCGATAAGCACTTAACTGTGATACAAGAACAGATCACATTTTTTCCTTATGATGGAGAATAAAGTCCTTGTGGGCTGCAAAAGGAAAATGTGATCGGAGTTATAGCTAACAATGAGATTATTCTGTTTAATGTCTCAGAATTTCGAAGTAATATTTGTAAATAAAACTGGATGAAACGGGATGTAAAGAGTCCTGAGCAGAATATTTTCCTGGAGGCTGAAAATCAACGACGGAGACATATTTATTGCTGTAAAATGTTAGCATACGTCAAGATAGAACACGATGTAATCTGAGTGAAGATAAGCTTCAAAGACTTGTGAAGATAAGTAATCGAATCGTTTTATCGCTCATCCATATCAAGAATCAATGCAATGGAAAACTATATGTACGACATGGCAAAAAATGGTTCAAAATGGCTCTGAGCACTATGCGACTTAACTTCGGAGGTCATCAGTCGCCTAGAACTTAGAACTAATTAAACCTAACTAACCTAAGGACATCACACACATCCATGCTCGAGGCAGGATTCGAACCTGCGACCGAAGCGGCGACATGGGAAACCATACACGATAATTCCCCATGCTGCAGTAATAGAAACGGGATATCAGTTTTCCCGCTGCACAGTGGGACACTCACATTTGGAAAATAAATGGTTCAAATGGCTCCGAGAACCATGGGACTTAACATCTGAGGTCATCAGTCCCCTAGAACGTAGAACTACTTAAACCTAACTAACTTAAGGACATCACACACATCCATGCCCGAGGTAGGATTCGAACCTGCGACCGTAGCAGTAGCACGGTTCCGGACTGAAGCCCCTAGAACCGCTCGGCCGCAACTGCCGGCTCATTTGGAAAATGATTTAGGGATAAATATGCGCATGATTTTGCATTAAACCAGTTTTTCAAAAATTATTACGTACGTTTGTTTACAAGTTCGACCCACAAAATAAACGTTTTCGGTCTGGTGGTAGTCAACAGGAAAAAACGTCCAGTTTAGAGAACTGGGAACGACAAAACTAATATTCCATAATGTATCACTTGTTTAGAATGAAAAGTTAAGACGGTAGGAATATATTTCTGCTTTGTAACTGCAAATATTAAACAACTGTTAAAAAAGCAAAGAGAGATGCTTTGCAGATTCAGACCTGAGCCAAGTATTTTCTGAAACCAGGAGCTGAACAAAGTCAGGCCAAGCCTAAGGAAAGCCACACGCGAACCATTTACTGGATTCACAAACAAGATCACGCATGGTGATTTGTCTAAAATCGCAAAATATGTTTTCGTCTTGTGTATAAAACAATGAGTGGGTAAAAGTAGTGTGCCCGAGTTCTTGTTTGCGATGATGGATCTCAAGTGGAGGATCACGAAATGAAAACCGAAATACTAAATACTGTCTTCCTAATTTACTTTTCCGGAGACGATCATAGTGCAATTCCCACATTCAGCAGTCACAATGATGCGGAAATGACAGAGATAGAAGTAATGAAGCTCGGTACCAGAAAATCGCTGAAGATTCTTTTGATGAGGACATTAGCCACCTTCCCCTTCATCTTCTCGTTCCAGAGGGTATGTACTCCATTCCTAATAATTTTGTAGTCGACGAGACGGTACGGTGTAAACTTCTTTCCTTTATATTGACCTTAAATTCGAGTGTAAATACCTGAAAGTATACGACCGACATATACTTTTTTTCAGCCTTAATAATCACAAGACAAGTTTCGGGTTTTCAGCCGCATTTAAACGGAATTATGCAGTTACACATTCATCATAATTATGGCTTTTTAGAGTGCATCTTAAATGCTGCAGCAGCCATTTATTCTGTATCTTCGAACCCTTGCTTCAGAGTGATTTTCATTTCGCACACAAAATCGTTGAGCCTTTCGAGGCTACTTATTACCGTATTGCCTGTTGGCTTTCACCACGTAATCTGCATACGAGACTTGTTTAATGATTTTCATGAAGCACGAGTGGCTGACTTTGCCAAAGGTTCAGCCTCCATTTTTGGTAGCGGCCACCAAACCGAGTCTAAAGCCAACAAGCAGTACGGAATATCACACACACTTTTATACAGGCTGCAATCACTTTTATACCGGCTGCAGTAACATACTAGTACAATTAAGATACATATGTGCTTTAAAAATGTATAGATGAACGGATGTATAAATTTATGTACGTTCCACGTCTAATTCACTGGATCGATATCTATCAAACTTGGTACACATCTCACTTGTTGTTGTGGTGGTTTTCAGTCCATAGACAGGTTTGATGCAGCTCTCCATGCTACTCTATCATGTGCAAGCTTCTTCAACTTCCCGTACCTACTGCAACCTACATTCTTCTGAATCTGCTTAGTGTATTCATCTCTTGGTCTCCCTCTACGATTTTTAACCTTCACGCTGCGCTCCAATAGTAATCTGGTGATCCTTTGATGCCTCAGGACATGTCCTACCAACCGATCCCTTCTTATAGTCAATTTGTCCCACAAGCTCCTCTTCTCCCCAATTCTGTTCAATACCTCCTCATTAGTTATGTGATCAACCCATCTAATCTTCAGCATTCTTCTGTAGCACCACATTTCGAAAGCTTCTATTCTCTTGTTGTCTTAACTATTTATCGTCCATGTTTTACTTCCATACATGGCTACACTCCGTACAAGTAGTTTTAGAAGCGACTTCCTGACCCTTATATCTGTACTCAGTGTTAACAAATTTCTCTTCTTCGGAAACGCTTTCCTTGCCATTGCCAGTCTACATTTTATATCCTCTCTATTTCGACCATCATCAGTTAATTTTATTCCCCAAATAGCAAAACTCATATATTACCTTAAGTGTCTTATTTCCTAATCTAGTTCCCTTAGCATCACCTGATTTAATTCGACTACATTCCATTATCCTCGTTTGGCTTTTGTTGATTTTCATCTTATATCCTCCTTTCAAGACACTGTCCATTCCTCTCAACTGCTATTCTAGGTCCTTTGCTGTCTTTGACAGAATTACAATGTCATCGGCAAGATTTTATGTCTTCTCCATGGATTTTAATTCCTACTCCCAATTTTTCTTTTGTTTACTTTACTGCTTGCTCAGTATACAGATTGAATAACATCGGGGATAGGCTACAACCCTGTATCAATCCCTTCCCAACCACAGCTTCACTTTCATGCCCCTCGACTCTTATAACTACCATCGAGTTTCTGTACAAATTGTAAATAACCTTCCGCCCCCTTTATTTTACCCCTGCCACCTTCAGAATTTGAAAGAGAGTATTCCAGTTAACAATGTCAAAAGCTTTCTCTAAGTCTTCAAATGATAGAAACATAGTTTTCACTTTTCTTAATCCATCGTCTAAGATAAGTCGCACTGTCAGTATTGGCTCACATGTTCCAATATTTCTAGGGAATCCAAAAATGATCTTCCGTGAGGTCGGCTTCTGCCAGTTTTTTCCATTCGTCTGTAAAGAATTCCTGTTAGAATTTTGCACCGAGCGAGGCGGCGCAGTGGCTAGCACACTGGATTCGCATTCGGGAGGACGACGGTTCAATCCCGCGTCCGGCCATCCTGGTTTAGGTTTTCCGTGATTTCTCTAAATCGCTCCAGGCAAATTCTGGGATAGTTCCTTTGAAAGTGCACGGCCGACTTCCTTCCCCGTCCTTCCCTAATCCAGTGAGACCGATGGCCTCTGTGTCTGGTCTCCTCCCCGAAAACAGCCCTTGGAATTTTGCAGCAGTGACTTACTAAACTGATCGTTCGGTAATTTTGACACCTGTCAACGCCTACTTTCTTTGGGATTGGAATTATTATGTTCTTCGTGAAGTCTGAAGATATTTTGCCTGTCTGATACATCTCGTTCACCAGATGGTAGAGTTTTGTCAAAGCTGGCTCTCCCAAGGCTATCAGTAATTTTAATAGAACGTGTCTACTTCCAGGGCCTTGTTTCGACTTAGGTCTTTCAATGCTCTGTGAAATGCTTCACGCAGTATCATATCTCCCATTTAATCTTCATCTACGTCCTCTTCCATTTCCATAATATTGCCCTCAAGTTCATCGCCATTGTATAGACCCTCTGTATACTCCTTTCAGCTTTCTGCTTTCCCTTCTTTGCTTAGAACTGGTTTTCCGTCTGAGGTCTTGATATTCATACAAGTTGTTCGCTTTTCTCCAAAGGTCTCCTTAGTTTTCCAATAGGCAGTATCTACTTTACACCTGGTGATATATAATTTTACATCCTTACATTTGTCCTCTAGCCATCCGTGTTTAGCCATTTTGCATTTCCTGTCGATCTTATTTTTTTATAATTTTACACTCCATTTCGCCTACTTCATTTATTACATTTTTATATTTTTCCTTTTCATTGATTAAATTCAGTATCTCTTGTGTTACCTGAGGATTTCTATTTGCCCTCCTCTTTACACTTACTTGATTCTCTGCTGCCTTCACTATTTCATGTCTCAAAACTACCCATTCTTCTTCTACTGTATTTCTTTCCCCCGTTATTGTCAATGATTCCCTAATGCTCTCTCTGAAACTCTCTACAGCCCCTGGTTCTTTCAGTTTATCCAGGTCCCAACTTCTTAAATTCCCACTTTTTTTTGCAAATTCTTCAGTTTTAATCTACAGTTCATAACCAATAGATTTTGGTCAGAGTCCACATCTGATCTGGAAATGTCTTACAGTTTAAAACCTGGTTTCTAATTCTGTCTTACCATCATATAATCTATCTGAAACCTTCCAGTGCCTCCAGGCCTCTTTCCCGTATACAACCTTGTTTCATGATTCCTGAACCAAGTGTTAGCTATGATTAAGTTAAGCTCTGTGCAGAATTCTACCAGGCAGCTTCCTCTTTCATTTCATATTCACCTACTACATTTCCTTCTCTTCCGTTTCCTACTATCGAATTCCAGTCCCCCATGACTATTAAATTTTCGTTTCCGTTCACTTTCTGCATAATTTTTTTTATGTCGTCACATATTTCATCAATCTCTTCGGCATTTGCGGAGGTAGTTGTCATATAAACCTGTACTACTGTGATAGGCGTGGGCTTCGTCTGTATCTTGTCTACAATAATTCGTTCAGTATGCTGTTCATAGTAACCTACCCGCACCGCTGGTTTTTTTATTCATTATTAAACCTACTCCTGCATTACCCCTATTTGATTTTGTATTTATAACCCTGTATTCACCTGACCAGAAGGCTTATTCCTCCTGCCACTGAACCTCACTAATTCCCACGATATCGAACTTTAACCTGTCCATTTCTGTTTTTAAATGTTCTAACCCACCTGCCCGATTAAGGGATCTGATATCCCACGCTCCGATCCATAGAACACCAGTTTTCTTTCTCCTGACTCCGGCCTCCTCCTGAGTAGTCCCCGCTGGAGATCCGAATGGGGGACTATTTTACCTCCGGAATATTTTACCCAAGAGTACGCTATCACCATTTAACTATACAGTAAAGCTACATGCCTTCAGGAAAAATGACGACTGTAGTTTCCCCTCGCTTTCAGCGGTTCTCAGTACCAGCACAGCAAGGCCGTGTTGGTTAATGCTACAAGGCCAGAGCAGTTAATCATCTAGACTGTTGCCGCTGCCACTACTGAAAAGGTTGCTGTCCCTTTTTAGGAACCATACTTTTGTCTGGCCTCTCAACAAATACCCCTCTGTTCGTTGTGGTTACACCAACGGTACTGCTATCTGTATCGCTGAGGGATTCAGGCCTCCCCACCAACGGCAAGGTCCATGGTTCATCTTACTTATTGTCTGGAAAAAAAGCACTGTGGGAGTAAGAAGCACCTGCATCACATCGGACTTGCGGGTGGCTGTGAAAACGGGGTGACGTGGGAGATGGCCAGAGAAATGGGGAGGAGAAGATGGACACAGAGAGGTGGAGGAGGAGATGTGAGTTTAACGTCGGGTCGGCAACTAGGTTGTTAGAGACGGAGCACAAGCTCCGGCTAGGGAAGGATGGAGTAGGAGAGCGGCCGTGGCCTTTCGAAGGAACCATACCGGCCGGCATTTGCCCTAAGCGATTTAGGGAGATCACGGGGACTGGGGGTGATATTCAAAAATACACCAAAATGATCTGTTATTGTTTCTTTCCTGTATTTGGCTGATTTTGAACAGTGTAAATGTACGAAGTGCAATTTGTATCATATTTTTGTTGCTCAGAGTGTGAAAAAGGTCACGAAATGAGCGCTGCAGCCAGCCAATGAATATCACAGGTAAGATTAACATCCTCTCTGGAGTCGTATGGTGTAAAACAGCAAAGATTCAAACATATATGTGAGCAATATATATCCCGTAAGCGTTCGCGAAGGAAGCTGGAGGTAGAGGTTTGTTGTCAAAGAAGTTGTACCAGAGGTTTCGAACAGTGTCCACTATTTTGCCAGCTTGCGTGTTTCCAGTGTTTCATCGTGTCTGATAAATGAGCAGTTTCGTAGTTTCCGTGTCAGTTATATTTCTAGCTTGAATTTTTGTTGTAGCGTGTCATTCTAAACCTTACTATCGCATGTATGAGATTTGTTACTGCCCATTGAACTGCAAAACAGGCTGAGCGTTGACCATGGAAACAATAACGGCTTCTCTTTCATTGAATCTGTACACAAAGGTCTGTCCAATTTATGATCAGCTGCGTGCATAATGTCCTGCTTTATGAGGAGCGCAGCGTAGTGGCCGTTGACACAACCTTCAGCTGCGAGGCTATTACTTCCCAACCTTATGAGGCACGGGAGACTGCGAAAGCACCATACCACCACACTGCGAGTGCCAGTCTTTTGGTGGTTGCTTATTTATGCCTGAAAGAATTGCTAAACAAATATATATATATATATATATATATATATATATATATATATATATATATATATATATATATATATATATATACACTTGAAGAATTGTGAAGTGAGTAACCGGTTACAAGGTGTTGGATGTCCATGCCTCGTCATAGATAGTGCATATAGGAGAGTTATGCACTCTGTAAAGCACGATATTTGTGGCAAATCTGAGGACAGAGGACACTGCTGGCGCAGACAGAAGTGTTTCGGAGTTCACTGTTAAATGCACAAAGTTGAACTTGGGGCCGTGACGCAGACGATTTCTACGTGTTCCCGTGTTGATACAGACAACACCAAATTCAATAATAGGAATTGGACCGAGGATCAGTGCAAACGTGACAATATTATGCTACGGAGGCATTTACCTGGACTGCCGTGGCAAGCATGGTAGTAATGAAAGGCATCATGTCAGCTGTGGATAGCCCAAACGCTATTGTAATATTTAAATGAAAATTATGCTAATGCGTCAAGTTATCCTACTGTACTATTGAACATATACAAGACTTTGAAGTAAGTTATACTCTGCTGTGCGGAACTAATTATAATTTTTAATTGTTTTAATTATTCTCGCTGTGTCTAAAAATGTGTGGAGAAAAATTTTAATTAATGTGCATACTGCCACCTCCTCGTCACCTGCAAATCATTCTTGTAATAACGACTACATAGCTACTTCTCGGACAGCCCCACCTCTCCTGCCCCCTTACCGCCCATCAGTATTTTAAAGCTGAAGCTGTCATACGTTGAGATTTTACACTGTAGCCGGAGTGGCCGAGCGGTTCTAGGCGCTACAGTCTGAAACCGCGCGACCGCTATGGTCGCAGGTTCGAACCCTGCCTCGGCCATAGATGTGTGTGATGTCCTTAGGTTAGTTAGGTTTAAGTAGTTCTAAGCTCTAGGGGTTTGATGACCTCAGCAGTTAAGTCCCATAGTGCTTAGAGCCATTTGAACCATTTTGAACCTAAGAACTTTATACCACTGTATGAAAAAATTAAGAAGGGTCTTATTGATTTTTGCCCAAAAATCGATTCTTCAAAAATATTATTTTCTTGATCTACACAGTTTAATCTATGTTGTGTGTGAACTATATCGTGATTGCAGCTTTAGAAATGCCTTTAAATTCTTAAACTGATTAACTCTGCACTGACGGCCACTCCCACCTTTTCCGACATTTGGGAAAATGCTTGCTTCAGCGAAAATTTTGTCAGCGTGAAGGCTATTTTCTTTCCATATCTTTGGCTAATATCTATATATTTGTCTGAAAACTTTCTTGCACGTGGTTTATTTACGTTTTGACAACACTAACACACATTAGTAGGCTGAAGAATGAATTCGCAAACCTTTACGAGGAAGTCAAGATTTGTGCATAATGGGTGGTGGAAGAACTGTGTTTAGGAAACTGAGGTTTCATGGAAATCGGTTTTCCAACAAAAAAGACGAAGCAGCTCGAAGTGAAGAATATAAGCTTTTAGCTTCAGCATCGAAACTTGGCCAAGAGAATTGTACAGATGTGTGAATGATGTTGATATGGATTCCACTGGATTAAGACTTATTGATTTAGAGCTTCTCTGCCAGGCTATAAAGTTTTCATGTTCATGTGCTAGCTGTAAAAATACGGAATCCATGATTGTTGTTGAATAAAGAAGAGTGGGAATAGCTTGTGATTTTAAATTAATTTGTAATTTGTGTTGCTAAGAATTTTCATGTTCCTCCTCCGAAAAACCTAACACTGGTACCTATGAAATCAATTTTAGTTTAGCATATACTCTGAGATGCCTTGGACAGGGCAGGGAACGACGTAATTTATTGTATGGTTTTCTGAACATACCTCCACCTTGTGCAAGGTTTCAAAATATAAATTAAAAAAAAGTCTGATGCTATATGCGATACTACCAAAGTTTCTATGAAGAAAGCAGTGGAGGTTGGTGGAAATAAACCAAAAAGAAATATATCCTGGGGTAGATATTGATGACAGTGAATCCCCTTCAAATGTTATTGACCTGTGTGTGTCTGTAGATGGGACCTCGATAAAAACGGGCCACACATCTCTCTATGGAGTTGCATCTGTTACTGGTATTGACTCAGGTAAAGTTAGAGATGTAGAAATTAGGTCTAAATACTGCCACGAGTGTGCAACAAGGAAAATGTCCAACAATGAAGACAGTGAGAAACCGTTGCAACAAAGCATGCAGTGCAATGCTCTAAAATTAAAGTGGCTCAAGTGGGGGCATGGAGGCTGCTGCAATTGTGAGGATATTTCCAGATCTGAGGACCAGTATGATGTTGGATATGCTAAATATCTTGTTGATGGTGTCTCGTCTCCGTTCAAATCTTCGTTAAAAATCCATAAAATACAACAATAGAAAAGTTGGAATGTGTTGGCCACATCCAAAAGGGGCTTGGTGGTAGGCTTCGTCGCTTCCTGAGGGAGAAGAAAGGTGAAGTACTTGAGGATGGAAAACCACTAGGAGGAAAAGGCAGGCTTACTCTGAATGAAATTGATTTATTCAGTTATTTTATTGGAGAGCTAATAGGAAAACCACACATAATTTAGAGGCAATGAGGCGTACATTTTTTTCACAAACTATCCACTGATCAAACACCAATGCACAAGCTCTGTCCGAAAGACGATTAATGTAAGTTCAACAACAGAAATGAGACGTATTCTCATAAACGCTCATTACCAGAACCTGTTATGAATTCAATTAAGCCCACATTCAGGTTTCTTGCAAACCCTGATTTACTGAGGAATTGTCTTCACGGAAAGACACAAAATGAAAATGAAAGCCTCAATAATTTAATTCCGATTAGATGCTCAAAAACGACATACTGTGAACTAGAAGTACTCACAATTGGTGTCTATGATGCAGTTTTATTTTACAATAACGAAAATAATGGCAGCATTGAAGTGCTGAAGAATTTGGTGTAGATACTGGTGTATTTACAACAATAGCATTTTACACCATTGACGAGAGCAGGTTCAAGAAAGCTAACAAATCAGTGTCTTACCTGCAAATACAGGCCAGGCAGATTCGAAGAGGAGAGAAGAGAAATCTGGAGGATGAGGAGAATCAGTATGGAGGATTTTAAAATTGAGGTAAGATTATTACATGTAGAGGCATGAGAAGAAACTCTTTGAACCTCATTTTCTGTTTTACATTTTTTTACGTTATTAGAAGCATTCATAACGGTCCCCAGGACATTATAAAAGTGGGACATGTTTATAGAGCCTGTGATCAGCACGTACGGCCACTTATGTTTTGCAGCGTGCACCCGCGTTGGCCACAAGGTTAGTGAAGAGTTGCTGCTTTCCATTCGTCCACCAGCGCGGGTGACAACTACCGGTGCATGGGGAGGTGCATTAGCAGAGCGGTCTAAGTCAATGCCGGCTCGGTAGCTCAGCGTGTTCGGTCAGAGGGTAATGTGCCCTCTGTAATAAAAAACTGAGTTATCAGATCAGCAACGAACTTAAATGGATGTCTCACGACGTCCGCCCCGAGCAGCTACAACGAACTATAGCGAAAAAAAAAGGCGCTGCAGTTATGGGCTGTGCGGCTAGTCCCGGCGGAGGTTCGAGTCCTCCCTTGGGCATGGGTGTATTTGTTTGTTCGTAGGATAATTTAGGTTAAGTGGTGTATAAGCTTACGGACTGATGACCTCAGCAGTTAAGTCCCATAAGATTTCACACACATTTGAACATTGTTTTTGCTTAGCTGCAGCAATACGTCTGCTCAATGCATCCCACACGTGCTCGATGGGATTTAATTCGGGGGAACAGGCAGATCAGTCCATTCTCCAAATAACCCTTGGTTCCAAGAGCTTCCCCAAGTGCACTATTCGATACGCTCGAGCACTATCAACCATAAAAATGAAGTCAGAGCCGAATGCACCCCTGAAAAGAAGGAGATTGTGGAGGAGTAAAGTGTCAGAATAACGTAAACCGATCAGTTCATTGTGTTCGATTATATGGAAGTGAGTCCGTCCATACAATATTATGCCTCCTAACATCATAACACCCGGACCACCGAAACGATGATGTTCAACGTACTGAAAGCGCCTGCATGTGACGAGAGGTAGGAACACTTAGTGCATACAGGAATGTTGTAGAACATGATCGTTTTGGTGATCCAGGTGTTACGGTGAGCGGAGGCATAATGTTGCATGGGAAACGTGGTACACTGTCCAATGTACTCCTTCCCAATATGCTTCATTTCAGGATTGCATTCGGCCCCGCATTCATTTTTATAGATGATAACGCCCGTCCACATCGAATAGAGCAGTTGAAGGAGATCTGGGAAAGAGAGCATATTCGACGAATGTACTGGCTTTGCCCATGCCCCCGACTTAAATCCTATCGAGCACGAGTGAGGTGCGTTGAGCAGACGCACTGCGGCGTGTCCACGCGCACTAACGACAATTTAACAGTTATGAACCGCGCTGGTGAACGAATCGGAAGCCCTATCACAAGAACTCTGTACTAACCTTGTGGCCAGCGTGGGAGCAAGTTGAAAAGTAGTTGCCGTCAGTAGTGATCATAGACCCTCTTAAGAACCACATCCCACTTTCGTTATGTCCACGGGACCATCATGAACTGCGGTGTAAATATTGTCTGTGGATAGAAATATCATTTCTGTTCGTCACATTGTGTATTTCTTTCAATTATCTTATGTACTATACTCAGCAGTCCTTTCTATGTATGGTACAAGTTTCATCGACCTATATTACTTGGCCGTGAAAGTACCTTTCGTCCGTAAGTTTTGCACACTACAGTATAAAGATTGTAAGTTTTTAGCTTGGTTACAGTGTAAAACCTCAACATATGGCTGCTCCAGCGTTAAAATACTGGTGGACGTTTAGGGGGCAGGAGAGGTGGGCCTGTCCGAGAAGGTACCTACGTAGTCATTATTAAAAGAACCATGTGGTAAGTGAGAAGGAGGTGGCAGTACGCACATTAATTACAATTTTCCACCACACATTTTTAGATGAATAAAGAAAATTAAAACAATTAAGAAAATATAATTCAAAAATATTTTAATATTGTTTTGGTAATGTATTCGAAATTAATAAAATCTCTGGACAATCTTACGTAAAAAATATTTAGTTCGACACAAAAAAGATAAATGCTTTCTAATACAATTTAAAGGGTGTAAAAATTACACTGAATTTATAAATATTTGCACGATATTTTTCAAGTCAAAAAACATGTTTGACCGTGGCGTTGAGGGCGTTGCACCTCCGTTGAAGTGTGTCTGCGTGCTCTTCTGTTATCGTGAAGCCGCCGGATAAGAGCAGTCACTCACGCACGTTTTCCTCAGAGAGCCACAGCTGTCCAGCACAGCGCTAGGCCCGTCGGGACAAGCCAACTGTACGGCGAAGAATGTCGTATTCGTCAAAATTCTTGAAGTTCGCGTGGTGGTAAAATTAATTTTGCTGGTTCAATATATTTATTATTATATTGTCAGTACTGTAAAATGTACTCAGAACGGAATTGCCTGGGACTAAAATAATTCTCCAAATTGTACTAGTTTTCGGATTACACAAAACGCACGTGGCAACGTAAAATTTGTCAGATATAATGCACAAAAGTACAGTAAAAGTATTTACTTATGCACATACTCCATTTACGTACCTTCCCTCCAGCACAGTGGATGTTCATTTACTGTATATTGGACAACAGAACACTGGCCTATTAACTAATTGATAAATAACAGGCATTTCTATATTTTTACTTGAACTTTAAATTCGCTTATTGTTGTATGTACATACATATTATTCCCACGTTTATTCGCTTTACATTTCACTTTTTTCGCCACATCTCAAGGAGGGAAACTTGTTTTAATTTCCCGTTCAAAACTGTGTTTTCAGACAATTTTTTGCACCATACAATAGTTCCAGCAAGTTGGGAGAATTTGTGTGTGCTTCAAATTGCATAACATCGTTTATGCATGCAATGGCTTCTTCAGGCGTATTAATTTTTCTATGGACATCATTTCGCTCCTATTCTTCTTCCTTTGTTTCTTCTTCTTCATCCTCTGTGTTACGGATTTCTATTAAATTTGTTGTTGAAGCGAAAGGGGAGTGAGTTGAAAGAAAGTCATCACTTCGAATGCAATCATCTGCACTACATGAAATGTTTCGCATTTTCATTAATTCAGCAATTGCTGATGCATTTTATAGAACTTCAATGGCCACAGGAGAGTCTTCTTCTTGACTTCCAAACCCCGCTTTGTTGAAGCACTTGGTAAAAGTTTCGGGTTTTATTTCCTTTACTGCCAAGCCAATCCAATTTACTGTATTCAGGACAGAAACTGACCGTGCAAGACCAAACACACTTTCGGCTTCTTCAACACTAAGAATAAGATATTGCATCAGTAATCTCCTATAATGAATGCATAAATAACCCCCTGGTCCATGAGTTGTGTGAGGCTGGCTGGACCCTTGAGGGAACCAAGCCAATTACTCATTTGATAACGTAACTTTTGGGTGGCACGTTGCATTGTCTAGGAAAAGGAGAACTTGGCGATTTCCTTTTTTTTATTTTGGCATTGAAAGAGCCCAGCCATTCTGCCATAAGACCACTCACCATCCACGCCTTTTTTATTGCTTCGCCAAGAGACTGGAAGCTTACTGACGTTTATGTTTTTTAAACAACGTAGTTTTACCGCCTTGACAATCACCAGTGGCTTCTCCGTTTCACCTAACATGTTTCCACACAACACTGCAGTGAGTCTTTCCTTGAAAATTTTTCCACCGGTGCACTTTTCACCTTGAATTGCAAGTGATTTTGGAGGCACCCTGCGATAAAATAGTCTCGTTTCATCGGCACTGAACACGTCTTTCGGGTCACAATTCACAGTTAAGTTGGACAGTATTGTCTTCCATTCTGTTGCTGCACATTCCTGCACATCCATATTTTTCCCATACACTTCATTTCTCACGATGTTGTGCCTAGCTTTGAAACTGTGCAATCATCCTGTGGATGCCTTAAACTCCGTAATTCCAAGCTCTTTAGCGACTTTCAGAGCCTCACTCTGCAACATGGGTCCAGATGAAGAAAAGTCTTGTTCGCCTTTCTTTTCATCTGCCCCTTCCTTTTCATTCATTCGTCCCGAATCTTATCCTTATCCGCAGCTCGTGGTCGTGCGGTAGCGTTCTCGCTTCGCGTTCCCGGGTTCGATTCCCGGCGGGGTTAGGTATTTTCTCTGCCTCGTGATGACTGGGTGTTGTGTGATGAACTCAGGTTAGTTAGGTTTAAGTAGTTCTAAGTGCTCAGAGCCATTTGACTCTTACCCTTTTTTCTTAAAATCTGTTAAATTTGTGTTTTACCGAGTTTGAAACGCAACAGAATTTCGCTCACAGAGAGTTTGTCTTTCTTACCCCTCCTTGATTACATTAATCTTTTCGTTAAGTGTTAACGAAACATACTGTTTGTTCGACATGATGTTACTGTATCTCTTAAAGTGCTACTAGTCAACTGAAACTGGCAGAAAATAATGACGTTGCCGGGTAAAACCACTGTTTAATGGAACAATAATTTCACAGTGCACATTGCAGCAAAGTGTTGATAGATGCGCAATAATATTCCTGTACGCTCCGCCGTGCGTAAATAATGAGGAAAACGAAAAATCCTACAAATAGAGCGCTGACGGACGAACCGTTTCCTTTGATGTACTGTACCGACACTGAGCGTAACTTACTCGTTGTTGCACAGAGCGGCGCGGTTTTAGTTCCACACCAGCAGCGCCGCGCTGCGCTGAACCTCTTTTCTTGGTTTTGCCCCTCTTAACAGAGTCGTGAATGATTCATGAACTGTAATACAGTAGTACTAGATATACAATTAATTATTAAGTATGTTCTAAGCTTTGCTTCCCGTTTACGCGTTAGGGACGTTCAGTTTTATACAAAAAATCAGTACAGAAAAGTGCACTGAAAGGGCCGGGACTGAAATACTTCTACGGTTTGGGCAGATTTCCGAATTATACACGTGCCGATTTGAGCACGTGTTACTGTATTTTCAATCATTTCTCCAAAGCTGCCACTTCAATTATGCTTTATAATGCAGATAAGAAAAATTACGTCTTTGCAATTGTACTATATGCGTATATCAAACGTGCTTCTCTTATTCACACTAGGCATCTTTTGTGGTCTATAATACAAGGAAAATTATATAATTTTATAAAATTATCTAATGACTCTCGGTGGCTCATTTAAATGTAGCTACTTATATTTACAATTCTTTGGTTTTTCTTTCTTGTTTTTGCACTTACATACATTTCATGGAGCATTTGTTGGTCCTATTCACCGTCCATTTGTTACTCTGTTTCTACTAAATGCACATAGTACAGTTTTCTTCCAGTTAATATGTCACATTAAACATTTCTCTCTACATAATGCATACTGTAAGACACTGTACATGATTCAGGGCTGACTGAAGTATCGTGGGAGCTGTAGAGGATGAGAATGGGGTGGAGTTTTGGAGCGGGGTCGGAGAGATTGGGTAGTGACTGGGGATTGTGAATGTGTGTGTGTGTGAAATTTTTAGATGGTAAACTATGAATTAGTTTGAATGTTGTTCTTCCGTTATTACTCTTTTGGTCATTGAGCTTATTTTCACTTTTATTTGTGGCCTCCTGCATAGAATATTATTCTTGTAGAGTGAACATTCCCTTCATTTTGTTGATATGGCATAACACTGCCATGTCTGTTTTTGTCCCAGTACTATGTTCATATTTTTATTTGATATTTTGAGTATGTGGAGTGGGTAGAGGCCTACTTTAGCACCCACGTATGTTCTTTGTACTTTTTTTTTTTTTTTTTTTTTTTTTTTGCAGGCATCCCAATATAAGTAATGTAAGTTGAGTTGCAACTACGAGCATCACATGTTAATGGGGGTAGGACGTCAAACGGGCCGACTTGGAGCAGGAGAGGCACCACAGGACATTACAATTTCCACTGTCTATACTTTTACACATAAATTTATAAAACTTTGTCAGCATGACCAGGAAGGATTCAAAATTTACACTCTTAGCAGTGGAAGTTCGAAAACATGGCGAAATAATTTTTTTTACATGTGAAGTTTCATAGCTTTTTCCACTTACTAATGGGAGCATTTGTTGCTATAGGTACACTTTTGTTCGTAAGTAAGAGAGATTCTTCGATGAATTTTGCACAACATACAAACCACACTTAGGGCGTATGAAACTCTAGAATTTTCCAAATCTATTAAAAACTGTGGTAAAATTGAGGTAATTAACTACAAATTTTTTGTTTTTCCAAAACATGAAGTTTAAAATACAACAGCTCATTCGTTTTTTCATAAATTAAATAAATTCTATAGTTTTATACACCTGTAAGTATGGTATGTATGCTGTGCAAAATTCATCGAAGAATCTCTCTAACTTATGAAGAAAAGTGTACCTATAGCAACAAATGTAGCCATTAGTAAGTGAAAAAATGATGAAATTTCGCACGTAAAAAAAAATTATTTTGTTATGTTTTCGAACTTCCACTACAATGGGTGTGAATCCTGAATCCTTCCTGCTGATGCTAATAAAGTATTATGAATTTATTTGTGAAAGTATAGGCACTGGAAACTAAAATGTTCTGTAAAGCCTCTCCTGCCCCAAATCGGCCCGTTTGTCGTCCTACCCCCCTTAATTCAAATAATCCTGAACTGTGGTATTTATCTTCCTCTCGTCTCACTGTTTTTAGTTTCTTTTGAATTGTGCTGTTTCTCTTGAAGGAGTTGTTAATTTTATGTTTTTTGAAGATGTTGCTAATTTTGTGTTTGCGTTGTTTGTGGTTCAGCTTTAGTACAAACAGAAGAAGGAATGTGTCGATCAATAGGACGTAAAATGAATGTAAGTGCAAAGAAAAAAAACTAGAAAAATCGATAGAATTATAAGCAGAAATAGATTGAAATGAGCTGCCACGGATCACTATTGATCTCATATCAAAACATGCGTAATCACATAATTTTATTTGTATTATAGTTCACTGATTATACCTAACAGAATAGGTGAAACATGTATGGTACACACAAAGAAATTCAGTTGTAAGAGACATTACTTTCCATATGTGTATAATAAAGCATACTTACTATGAATGTCAGGCTTTTAGAGCCCATTCGATAAACATTTCTCATTCGCTGCTATATACTCGTATTTTAAAATCGATAGTGTATGGAGAACATTGTGTCATATTATCCAAACTATTACTGTAAAATCCCTCTGTGAAATTGGTGGGTCAAAAATAACACTGAAGAAAGTCATTAACATCCCAAGACGTTTTGGTGTAATGCAAAGTCGGCAAATTGATAGTAATCATGCGCACCAGGGGTGGCCAAAACTTCGGCTTGCAGGCCATACCTTGACACGAGTGACATACCGCTCAGTTTCACTGCACATTATCCCCACCGCCATGCCACGCTTATTAGCATTTGGAGTGGGGAAAGGGGAAAACGAATGTGTCGCGTTTAAATAGCACTGCATACGACTTAGTTTTATACACTCCTGGAAATTGAAATAAGAACACCGTGAATTCATTGTCCCAGGAAGGGGAAACTTTATTGACACATTCCTGGGGTCAGATACATCACATGGTCACACTGACAGAACCACAGGCACATAGACACAGGCAACAGAGCATGCACAATGTCGGCACTAGTACAGTGTATATCCACCTCTCGCAGCAATGCAGGCTGCTATTCTCCCATGGAGACGATCGTAGAGATGCTGGATGTAGTCCTGTGGAACGGCTTGCCATGCCATTTCCACCTGGCGCCTCAGTTGGACCAGCGTTCGTGCTGGACGTGCAGACCGCGTGAGACGACGCTTCATCCAGTCCCAAACATGCTCAATGGGGGACAGATCCGGAGATCTTGCTGGCCAGGGTAGTTGACTTACACCTTCTAGAGCACGTTGGGTGGCACGGGATACATGCGGACGTGCATTGTCCTGTTGGAACAGCAAGTTCCCTGGCCGGTCTAGGAATGGTAGAACGATGGGTTCGATGACGGCTTGGATGTACCGTGCAATATTCAGTGTCCCCTCGACGATCACCAGAGGTGGACGGCCAGTGTAGGAGATCGCTACCCACACCATGATGCCTGGTGTTGGCCCTGTGTGCCTCGGTCGTATTCAGTCCTGATTGTGGCGCTCACCTGCACGGCGCCAAA
This sequence comes from Schistocerca gregaria, assembly GCF_023897955.1. Lineage (NCBI taxonomy): Eukaryota > Metazoa > Arthropoda > Insecta > Orthoptera > Acrididae > Schistocerca > Schistocerca gregaria. Next base: position 502,686,937 of record NC_064931.1, on the reverse strand, counting down.
CACGCATACGACCATCATTGGCACCAAGGCAGAAGCGACTCTCATCGCTGAAGACGACACGTCTCCATTCGTCCCTCCATTCACGCCTGTAGCGACACCACTGGAGGGGCTGCACGATGTTGGGGCGTGAGCGGAAGACGGCCTAACGGTGTGCGGGACCGTAGCCCAGCTTCATGGAGACGGTTGCGAATGGTCCTCGTCGATACCCCAGGAGCAACAGTGTCCCTGATTTGCTGGGAAGTGGCGGTGCGGTCCCCTACAGCACTGCGTAGGATTCTACGGTCTTGGCGTGCATCCGTGCGTCGCTGCGGTCCGGTCCCAGGTCGACGGGCACGTGCACCTTCCGCCGACCACTGGCGACAACATCGATGTACTGTGGAGACCTCACGCCCCATGTGTTGAGCAATTCGGCGGTACGTCTACCCGGCCTCCCGCATGCCCACTATACGCCCTCGCTCAAAGTCCGTCAACTGCACATACGGTTCACGTCCACGCTGTCGCGGCATGCTACCAGTGTTAAAGAATGCGATGGAGCTCCGTATGCCACGGCAAACTGGCTGACACTGACGGCGGCGGTGCACAAATGCTGCGCAGCTAGCGCCATTCGACGGCCAACACCGCGGTTCCTGGTTTGTCCGCTGTGCCGTGCGTGTGATCATTGCTTGTACAGCCCTCTCCCAGTGTCCGGAGCAAGTATGGTGGGTCTGACACACCGGTGTCAATGTGTTCTTTTTTCCATTTCCAGGAGTGTATTTAAGATTTCTCAACAACATAGATAAGGAACAAAACAAATGTTAAGTATTAATTATTTAGTTTTTGCGTGCTGGAGACGTTGTATAATTTTTATCTGGTACAAACTATCGGCATATGGACGGACACAAACAAGTTCACAGATTTTTTCACTGAAGTTGCCAAGCAATCGTGACTCACCTACTTTCACGATCGAAAAAAACTCTTTCACAGAAGTATGTCGATCGAAATATTGTAGCACTTCTGCAACCTCACTATGTCGATGTGTTAACGCTACCCAAGAAAAGCGGCGCAGAGGCCCTGGACAGTTTTAATGTAAAACGATTTATCATTAACACTAGAATTACCTTCCAGGTCAGTCAGTTACGGTTGCACATGCACAGGTCCGCTTTCACCTGAAATGGCAAACGGTATAGAAAAGAGTTCGAAAACAGCTGAAAGACTGACAGTGTCCTTAAAACGTATAACAAAGTATCCTTGTAATTCTTTCAAGTTCGTAATGAATTCGTCAGACTTGGTCTTTCCTTAATGGCAGTGAGCTTAGGGACCTCGACTATATTCGTGAGAACGTGCTCCTTCTATAGTGCGATTTTCTTTTCAAATGCATCCCTATCTGCGGGTAGTGTGCAGTCAGATCTACTTAAAATTCGAGGTCTACAATCCGTTCTGGATGTTCTAATTTTCGTTCTTGCAGTCATTTTTCCTTCATAAATTCAACAATAGCGAGTTTTAAATCGAAAAATGCCCCATGACTTAGTCAACGCACTTTGCTGTTATATATGAAGTCTCCATACTATTCGTTTAATTCTATTGAAACCTGTTGCAAACGATAGTGTGATAATGAGTTCAAAATTTTTGTTGTTGATATCGTCAATGTCTTCACGTGTTACATGACTGAAAATTTAGCAGAAAGTACTTCTTGATCTGTTGAACAATGAATCCCGTTTGTCCACTGTTGTAATTTTTTGCTCTTCACATGTCCACTAAATCTTTAAATTCTCTCTGCGTGATGTTTTAGTATCCTTTCACAGCTGATCTGCAGTACCCCACGCTTATGCGACGGCATAATAAATATTGAGAATTCTCATCCCTCTCGTCTGTTATTCCTATACATTTTTAAAGGACTGTGACGATAGATCGCTACGCTGCCTCGTTTTTTGCAAATATCCACTGGACGTGTGAACATCCTTCATACCACGAACAAAGAACAAAGGATAGACAGCGCTGACACAATTTTGCCGAACTGAAGAGAGTTGTGGCGACCGAAAAATCCCTCATAGCAATACTAAATGAAACGTTGCGCTGAACCGAGTACTTTCGGGAAGGTACGAGTAAAGCGAGAAAGGCAGAGGTGTGGCCACCACGTAGCCCACACATTCAGCCCGCGTGAGTTTTGTAACGCTGGTCTGCCCTGGTCTACACCGTCAGATCAAAAGTACTCGAATACCTGAATAGCTATTAGTGGATGTTAATTTGTTGCGCATGCACCGTTCTCGTGTGTGACAGCTTGAACTCTGCTGGAAACACTTCGAATAAGATGCCTAAATGTCTGTGGAGGAATAGCAGCTTCCATATACCATCCTTGGTCAGATGCTGCTTTAGATCAGGGTGCATTGTTGTAGTGACAGAAACATTCATAGTCTCCGAACTGTTTCCTCTACTGTACTATGCACACAATTCTGCAAATGCGTTCATATCCTACTGCATTTAGCGCTTCCTTGAAGGGAATAAAGGGACCACATTCTGACTATGAGAAACACCGCCATATCTTGAAACGACCTCCGTACTTCACTTAGCACGTCACATGATGGCAGGTATCGTTCTCCAGGCATTCGTCAATCTAAAACCAATCCAAAACATTTCCATCAGATTGTCATAGCGTGTAGCGTGATTCATCACGACAAATCACTCGTTTCCAGTCATCCACTGTTCAGTAGCGTCGCTATTTTCACTACCTCTAGCGTCGCTTAACACTGATTCCTGAATGTGCAGCGTATGACAAACAGCTAGACTGTTGTACCCCATTCTTTTTAACTCCATCTGGGCAGTAATTGCGGTAGTAGCACTTTGAAATTCTTAAGTGATTCGATCCGCTGATTGCATGCGACTTTTTTTACAACAGATCTATGCGTTTCTTGGCCGCCGTTGTCCGACAGTACGTGACGTCTGACTGGTTTTGATTTTGCAGTGGCCATTCCTTCGCGTTTCCGCTTCACAGTCACATCACCAACAGTCTAGGCTTTAAATGTCTCTGATGGATATGTTACTCAGGTGACTTCCAATGACGAAGTCAGCAGCTCGTGGGTGGTGTTTCTGACTGTCAATCAAGGGGACCTGGGATCGTGTCGGAGATTTTCTTCGCTCGGGAGCGGATGTGTATGTAATCATTTCATCATCATGGACTTGCAAGTAGCCGAAGAGACTTCGAATAGAACTCCCTGTACTAGGCCACCTAACATTCAAGAGGAGTCTCAAAGAAAAAAAAGGTCACACGCACATTTCATTTCATTATTCGACGACTAGTCCACTTTCGAAGTCACTGAGCTCTTCTAGCCGAATCGTTCTGCTGTTCTAGCTTCCATACTGGAAACGAGAATTGCGTGCTACCAATATTACGGTTCGGTAGTGTTGGTGCAGCATATAAATGACGTTGTAAGTGGTAGGATTACCAGCAGTATTGGTGGCATTGATAGGAAAATAAACATATACGAAAGTGTGAGAGAGAAACTTTGCCCTATTTGTTTTTTTTTTTCCACGTCATTAAAACTGCACTTCTGTCAATGTCAGTACATTGTGAATTTTATATCCTAACAAAATATAAACTGCATTATGTAAGTAATAAAAATGGGTTGAAGCAATTACGTTTCAAGCCAGTACAGTTTACATGTACAAAATAAAAGTTTTTATGTAATTAATATTGTTATTTTGTACTCAATATGACGCACTTTATCACGATCTAAGGCAAGAGTTTCCTGTTATTATTGATGCGTGCGAAACTTGTTTATGATTAATATGTTTTACATGAGCTCGACGAAGTATTGAAGCTATATGTGGTATGTTTTGTTTTGAGATTTTTTCACGTTAATAGTCAATCCATTTCCCGTGTTCTAGTCTCGGTCCAGCACACAGTTTTAATCTGCCAGGAAGTTTCATATCAGTGTATACTCCACTGCAGAGTGAAAATTTCGTTCTAGAAACATCCTCCAGGCTGTGACTTAGCCATATCTCCGCAATATCTTTTCTTCCTGGATTGTTAGTCTTCCAATATTCACAGTTCTCCTGTGAAATTAGGAAGGTAGGAGACGCGGTAGTGACGGAAGTAGAGCTGTGAGTCGTGCTTGAGTAGCTCAGACTGGACAGCACTTTCATGCGAAAGGCAAAGATCCCGAGTTCTATTCCTGGTCCGACACACTGTTTCAAGCCGCTAGGAAGTTTCATATCAGCGCACACTCCGCTGCAGAGTGAAAATCTCATTCTGAAAACTCTACATGTTGTTCTTAAAGGAATAAAATGACAGACGTGAAGGTAATTTCCAGAGCATCTCAAGAGAATATTATAGGGCCGTTACTGTTTACCACTTACATGAATGGTCTAGTGGATCATGCTGAAGGATCCACGAGCCTGTTCATGGGTGGTGATGGCGTCTGTAGGAAGTTTGCAACGCCAGAAGTCTGTAGTGAAATGCAGGGACACCTTTGGGGATCCAGGACGAAAATAAATGTAACATACTGTGCAATACATTTTCGAATAAATCCATTACTCTTCGGGTTCACTATTGCACGTGGAATAGCCTCAGAAAACAGGGGAGTGGGGAAAGCTAATGCGAGGCTGAGACATATTGGGAGAATCATACGGACATGAGAAGTGGCTTACGAAAGACTTGTTCGGACGACTCCTGAGTACTTTTAGTGGGACCATGAATACTTCGCATGCTACTGGCTCCCGAAAGGAACATGGAAGTTGCGTACATGCAGGGGCTGTGACTTAATAAGCTCTGCTCTTCTTGTCAATGACGTCATCATAGTCACATGGAAAGCATCAGCCCTCCGCTGGGGTGCGGCTCCCCCCCCCCCCCCCCCCCCACCCGACAGAGGTTTGAGTCCTCCCTCAGGCATAGATGTGTGTGTTGTCCGTAACGTAACTTAGATTCAGTTAGATTAATTAGTTTGTAGTCTAAGGGACCGATGACCTCAGCAGAGAGAGAGAGAGAGAGAGAGAGAGAGAGAGAGAGTATTTGAAATAACTTTAACAGGTGGCATGTGTCGTTTCTATTAGCAGCCACATGGGCATGTTATCAAACGCCAGACACTTCGTTCTGCATCTAAATGTATACTCTGCAAGCCACCCTTCCGCTTAGAGAGGAAGGGACTTTGTTTACAACTGTCAACTCCCCCTCCCTTTTCCTGTTCTAGTCGGGAATAGTTCGTGGGACAAAAGATTGCCGGTATACCCCCGTGTGGTTTCGAATTTCTGTAATTTCACCTTCATGGTCTTTGCTCGAGATTTACGTAGGAGAAAGCAATATACACTGAGGTGACAAAAGTCATGGGATACCTCTTAATATCGCATCAGACCTCCTATTCCCAGTGTACTGCATAAACGCGACGTGGCATAAGCTCAACAAGACGTTGAAAGTCCATTGCAGAAATATTGAACCATGCTCCCTCTATAGCCGTTCATAATTGCGGAAGAGTTGCTGGTGCAGGATTTTGTGCACGAACTGACCTCTCGACTACGTCCCATAAATGTTCGGTGGGATACATGTTGGGAGATCTTAGTGGCCAAACCATTCGCTCGAATCTTCTACGACAAATTTACTGCATTTTTTGTCTATAATCTCATCTGTTCAGACCAATATTTGAGTCTGGACCGGTGTGAGCATCCGGGACCCTACCTTGGCCAAATGTAGCAACACCGAAAATCCCTTTAAGACCTCGGGTGTCGAGCACCTAGGCAGGGACCTCGCCACAGAGGGCATCCCACGCTCATTGACGTTGTTTATGATGGCCTTGAGGCATAACGTCCAGTTGGACGCCCGCGTGGACATCAGTCACCACGTCATCGTTGTGGTTCCGCCGTCATTCCCCTATGGCGGAGGGACGCTGTATCATTTTCTGAAATCGTGATGGTTCTGCCATCTCTCCCCAGGAGGGGGAGGGATGCAGAGTCACCATGCTTCTATCACACGGTAATACAGCCGTAGCGGACTGGTTGCTGTAGTAGAACGAATCTACCGTTGGCCTAACAACACTTCAAAGCGAACACTGCATATCAATAAATACAACGTATGGCGTGCGGAGCAAGAATCATTCGCCACCGCTGTGCTCAAGCGAATACCAGGTGCCGGAGTCATCAGGCCATTCATTCAGCTGCAGATCTATTCATCGCAGCGTTCACAGACGTTCCAGCTGCAGCATCTATCCCAACTTTTCAACACGAGGCACCAACAACGAGCATCACAACAGTCGCAAGAAGCCATCGCTCTCTGTTGACCATGGTCTCATCGTACTCAGTGATTCAGGGACATATATCCCTGGTTGAAGTTAGAACATCTGCTGCACTCAGGTAGTTTAACGCAATGATACACACCCTGCAGGGCTTGGAAAATCAGTGTTGATTCATCCTAGCTTGGGAGCTTACTAAACATAACGCCCAGTAATTATCGTCCGTGACTTACGCCCCGCAGAACCCGGACAATCTAGTGCGCGTAAATGCCAACTAGCTAACTTCTTATGCAGTTACTTTCTGTTTCCCTTACGGAGTATATTCAGGAATTATTCATTTTTGTATCATCCAGACCGGGACATTCACTGTAAATTGAAACGTACCAAAATCCTCAAAGATAAACCAAAAGTAAATGAAGCCAAAATTAGGGTAGGGAGAGGAAATGAGTTCTAAAGTAAAAGTATCGACTTGACAGAAAATCCTAAGAAGTTTTGGTCTTACGTTGAGCTAGTAAACAGATCGAAGACATCTGTTTGTACTCTAAAGAACAAAATACTAAACGTCTTCATCCAATTCTGTTTCACAGAGAAAGAGCGCATTGTAGCGCCTACTTTAAATAGTCACAATACCGACAAAATAGCAGATGTCGAAATAAGTGACCATTGCATAGAAAAACAGCCGAAACGTTCTACAGAACTGGAACTGACTGGACACCAATACGATTCATTATAGAGTGTGCGAAAGAACTTGACCATCTTCTAGCAGCTGTGTATTGAAGATCTTTGGAGGATCGAAGCGCCCCCATCTCGTTGTCGTGCGGTAGCGTTCTCGCTTCCTACACCCGGGTTCCCGGGTTCGATTCCCGGAGGGGTCAGGGATTTTTCTCTGCCTCATGATGGCTGGGTGTTGTGTAATGTCCTTAGGTTAGTTAGGTTTAAGTAGTTCTAAGTTCTAGGGCACTGATGACCACAGATGTTAAGTCCCATAGTGCTCAGAGCCATTTGAACCATTTTTGAGGATCGGAGCGTTCCGCCGATTGGAAGAAAGTAAAGGTCATTCCCATTTTTCAAGAATGGTTGCGTAACACACATAGAGAAATATGAGCTGATATCACTGACGACGACCAGTTGTATCATTGTGGAACTTGTTTTATGCACGCGTATTATGATATTTTCAGAGACCGAAAATCTCCTTTCGAGGGAACAAAATGGGTTCCGGAAACAAAGATTGTATCAAATCCAGCTCGCACTGTTCGTCCCCGAGATTCAGACAGCTGTAGGTACATGGGCCAAGGTAGACGACGTGTTTCTTGACTTCCGGAAAGCATTCGCCACTGTTCCACACAGCCGTCTAATGAACAAAATACGAGTTTACGGAATATCAGAGCAACTGTGTGCTTATACAGAAGAATTCCTAACAAACAGAACACAACATGTCATTCTGAACTGAGAGAAAACCTCGGACAAAAAAGTACACTACTAGCCATTAAAATTGCTGCACCACGAAGATGACGTGCTACAGACGCGAAATTTAGCCGACAGGACGAAGATGCTGTGATATACAAATTATTAGCTTTCCAGAGCATTCACACAAGATTGGCGCTGGTGGCGACACCTACAACGTGCTGACATAAGGAAAGTTTCCAACCGATTTCTCATACACAAACAGCAGTTGACAGGCGTTCCATAGTGAAACGTTGTTGTGATGCCCCCTGTAAGGAGGAGAAACGCATACCATCACGTTTCCGACTTTGATAAAGGTCGGATTGTAACCTATCGCGATTGCGGTTTATCGTATCACGACATTATTGCTCGCGGTGGTCGAGATCGAATGAGTGTTAGCAGAATATGGAATCAGTGGGTTCAGGAGGGTAATACGGAACGTCGTGCTGGATCCCAACGGTCTCGTATCGCTAGCAGTCGAGATGACAGGCATCTTATCCGCATGGCTGTAACGGATCGTACAGCCACGTCTCGATCCCTGAGTCAACAGATGGGGACGTTTGCAAGACAACAACCATCTTCACGAACAGTTCGACGACGTTTGCAGCAGCATGGACTATCAGCTCGGAGACCATGGCTGCGGTTACCCTTGACGCTGCATCACAGACAGGAGCGCCTGTGATGGTGTACTCAACGACGAACCTGGGTGCACGAACTGCAAAACGTCATTTTTCGGATGAATCCAAGCGTGTATTCGTCATCGCCATACTGGCGTATCACCCGACGTGATGGTATGGGGTGCCATTGGTTACACGTCTCGGTCACCTCTTGTTCGGATTGACGGCACTTTGAACAGTGGAAGTTACATTTCAGATGTGTTACGACCCGTGGCTCCACCCTTCACGGCCAGAGGTGGTTGTTCTGGGTACTGATTCCTCAGGATCTATGCACCCAATCTGCATGAAAATGAAATCACGTGTCAGTTCTAGTATAATGTATTGGTCCAATGAATACCCATTTATCATCTGCATTTCTTCCTGGTGTAGCAATTTTAATGGCCAGTAGTGTAACTTCGGGAATTAAGGAATTTAAAATCCTGAGATCCATAGCGTCAAGAAAGTGATGAGAATACCCAATTTCAGGCATTATCTCTCACCACCATTACTTTTCTCAGTATACATAAACGACAAAGCAGATAACGTCGGAAGTTAAATGAGACTTTTCGCAGATGATGCTGTTGTATACAGAGAAATCGCGACACTAGAACGTTGTAGCGAAAGACAGGAAGACCAGCAGATGATTGAAGCTTTTTGCAATAGACCCTCACCTAAAACAAGTGTAGCATATTGTGAATCCATAGACAGAATGATCCGTCATTGTATGATTACCGATTATAGATTAATCACAGTAAGCAGTTGCTGGCGTACATAGCGATTTGAAGTGAAATGATCACATAAAACGAACTGCGGGTGAGGCACATACCAAACAGATATTCACTGGAAGAATCCTCAGTAAATATAGCCTATCACCAAAGAATGTAGCGTATAAAACACTAGTTCTACCAGTAGCGGTGGTGGTGGTTGTTGGGATGTTTAAGGGGGACTAAACAGCTAAGGTCATCAGTCCCCCACCAGTAGCGGAATACTGCTCGTCGGTATGAGATCAGTACCTGAGAGGACTGCTTTAGGAAATAGAGAAGCTCCAAAGATGAGCAGCGCTTTTCGTTACAGATTGATTTAGTAAGCACGAAAGCTTCACTGAGATGATCAACGAACTTCAGTGGCAGAAGGTGTAAGAGACGCGATTTGCATCATGGTATGATTTATTGTTAATGTTCCTAGAGCGTACGTTCCTAGAAGAGTCAACAAATATATTGAGGTGGCAAAATTTCATTGGATAGCTATATACATATATACAGATGGCGGTAGTATCGGGTACACAAGTTATAAATGCCCATAGGCAGAGTTGTCATTTGTACTCAGGTGATTTACGTGAAAAGGTTTCCGACATGATTATGGCCGTACGACGGGAATTAACCGAATTTGAACGTGAAATGGTAGTTGGAGCTAGAAGCATGGGACACTCCGTTTCGGAAATCGTTAGGGAATTCAAAATCCTGAGATCCATAGTGTCAAGAGAGTGCTGAAACTACCAAATTTCAGGTATTATCTCTCACCACGGACGACTCAGTGGCCGACGGGTTTCACTTAACGACCGAGAGCAGTGGCATTTGCGTAGAGTAGTCAGTGCTAACAGACAAGCAGCACTGCGTGAAACAACCACAGAAATCAATGTTTGATGTACGACGAAAGAATCTCTTACGACAGTGCGGTGAAATGCGGCATTAATGGGCTATGGCAGCAGACGACCGACGTGAGTGCCTTTGATAAAAGCACCACATCGCCTGCAGCCCCTATACTACGCTCAAGACCATACCGGTTGGACCCAACACGACTGGAAGACCGTGGCCTGGTCCGATGCGTCACGATTTCTGTTAGTTTGCGGTGATGTGGCGCAGGCCTCACAAAGCCATGGACCGAAGCTGACTACAAGGCGCAGTGCAGGCTGGTGGTGGCTGCATAATTGTGTGGGCTGTGTTGACGCGCAACAGACTGTGTTTTCTGGTCAAACTGAACCCACAATTGATTGGAATTGGTCAATTTATGTTATCTGGAGGCCATTTGCAGCCATTCATGGCCTTCGTGTTCCTCAACATTAATGGAATCTTTATGGATGGTAATGCGTCATGGCACCGAGCCGCAATTCGGAGTTGGTTTGAAGAACATTTTGGACGATTCGAGCGAATGGTTTGGCCACCAAGATATCCCAACATGTATCCCACCGACCATTTATGGGACGTAGTCGAGACGTCAGTTGGTGCACAAAATCCTGCACCAGCAACGCTTCCGCAATTATGAACGGCTATAGAGGGAGCATGGCCCAATATTTCTGCAGCGGACTTTCAACGTCTTGTTGAGTCTATGCCACGTCGGGTTTATGCAGTAAACTGGGAATAGGAGGTCCGATGCGATATTAAGAGGTATCATCCCATGACTTTTGTCACCTCAGTTTATATTGCTTTTTCCTAAGTAAATCTCAAGTAAAGACCATGAAGGAAAAATTAGAGAAATTCGAGCCCACACAAGGGTTTACCAGCAATCTTTTTCCCAACGAACTATTGACGGCTATAACAGGAAAAGGGAGGGGGAGCTGACAGTTGTAAACAAAGTCCCTTCCTCCCCACACGGCAAGGTGGCTTGCGGAGTTTACATTTAGATGCAGATGTAAATGTCTGCTGGCTGCTAAGAGAAACGACAGATGCCACCTCTGTTAAAGTTATTTCAAATTTTCTCTCTCTCTCTCTCTCTCTCTTTCTCTCCCTCCCTCTCCTCTCTCTCACTCTCTCTCTCTTTCTCTCCCTCCCTCTCCTCTCTCTCTCTCTCTCTCTCTCTCTCTCTCTCTTTCTCTCTCTCTCTCTTTCCCTCTGTCTGTGAAATTAATGTGAAGTTCCCATGGAATAATGCATATCTTTGAACTTTCCGCTAATTTTTCCGCAATTGAAGGGACTGGCGGCATCTTTCTAATAATGCAGTGTGATTGGCTTGTGAGTGAAGGTGGAGTGGGAAAGGAATCATGGGGGGAAGGGGGGGGGGGCCGCGAAAGGGGAAAAAATGGATGTCTGTGGTAAGGTCCTGTGGCACCAAACTGCTGAGGTCATCGGTCCCTTAGACTACACACTAATTAACCTAACTGAAACTACGTTACGCTACGGACAATACACACGTCCATGCCTGAGGGAGGACTCAAACCTCTGTCGGGGCGGAGCCGCACGGCAGCGGAGGGTTGATGCTTTCCATGTGACTATGATGACGTCATTGACAAGAAGAGCAGAGCTTATTAAGTCACAGCCCCTGCATGTACGCAACTTGCACGTTCCTTTCGGGTGCCAGTTGCATGAGAACTGTTCATATTCTCACTAAAAGTACTCAAGAATCGTCCGAACAAGTCTTTCGTAAGCCACTTCTTTCGTGGATGAATTTACATGTCCTAATCATTCTCCCAGTGTGTCTCAGCCTCGCATCAGCTTTTCCCACTGTCTGTTTTCTTAGGCTATTCCACGTTAGGTCTCTCCAGACAGTTACTACTAGGTAATAAGGGCAGTTACTGTTTCCAGTGATTTGTTGTCAATAGTGCACACGAAGAGTAGTAGATTTCTTCGCCAATGTGTTGCACGGAATGTTACATTTATTTACGTCCTTCATCAACAGTCCGTACACCGATAGCCGATCCCCAAGGGTGTCCCTGCATTTCACTACAGACTTCTGGCGTTGCAAAATTCCTACAGACACCATCACCATCCATGAACAGGCTCGTGGATCCTTCAGCATGATCCACTAGATCATTAATGTAAATGGTAAACAGTAACGGCCCTATAATATTCTCTTGGGATGCTCTGGAAATTACCTTCACGTCTGTCATTTTATTCCTCTAAGAACAACATGTAGAGTTTTCAGAATGAGATTGTCACTCTGCAGTGGAGTGTACACTGATATGAATGTTCCTGGCAGATTTAAACTGTGTACTGGACCGAGACTCGAAAACGGGAAATTCATTGACTTTTAACGTCAAAATAAGAGGATAAAATTTAAAAAAACTCAAAACAAAACATACCACATATAGCTTCAATACTTTATCGAGCTCATGTAAAACATGTTGCTGTCATTCATAAAGAACTTTCGCACCCATCAATAATAACAGGAAATTCTTGCCTTAGGTCGTGATAAATTACGTCATATGTAGTACAAAATAACAACACTAACTACATAAAAAAACTTTATGTTTGTTCATGTAAACTGTACTGGCTTGAAACGTAATTGCTCCAACCAATTTTTATTAATTACAAAATGCAGTTTATATCTTGTAAGGATATAAAATTCACAATTTACTAACATTGAACGATGTGCAATTGTAATTACGTGCAAAATAAACAAATAGGGAGAAGTTGTTCTCTCACACTTTCGTTTATGTTTATTTTCCTATCAATGCCACCAATACTGCCGGTAATCCTACCGCTTAGTACGTCATTTATATATTGCACCAACACTACTGAACCGTAACTTTGGTAGCACGCAATTCTGTTTGTCAGTATAGAAGGTAGAAAAGCAGAAAGTGTCTGGTACAAGAGCTCAGTGACTTCGAAAGTGAACTAGTCTTTGGATAATGAAATGAAATGTGCGTGTGACATTTTTTCTTTGAGACTCCTCTTAAATGTTCGGCAGCCCAGTACAGGGCGTTTTATTCGAAGTCTCTTCTGCTACTTGCAAGTTGATGATGATGAAATGATGATGGGAGCAACACACTAGTGTGAGCCGCACAACAGCGGAGGGTTTATGCTTTTCATGTGACTATGATGACGTCATTGAGGAGCAGAGCTTATTAAGTCACAGCCCCTGCATGTACGCAACTTGTACGTTCCTTAGGGGAAACAGTTGCATGAGAAGTGTTCATATCACTTTCGCTATCGCTTACAGTAGCCCATTAACTGGCCACAGGTTGGTACACAGTATAATCTGTGTCACCATTCACTGGTTCAGGTATTCACGCTACATCGGCTATGCTGATGATCCTTCTATCGGCTGACGTCATCTGGACGGCTAGATTCTGGAATTTTCCCCTACTGAACATGGCACAATGTCCGGAAACGCAGATTTATCACCCCAGAAATATTCATGGGATCTGATTGCACCGCGGACGATGGAAACCGTCTAGCGTGCAGACACAACACTTGTGCGAACCAGCAGCCCAGTGAAATACGGCTTCTGCGGTTCCGTCTTCATACAGCTGCAACCAACCAGGTCCGTCACTGCACACTCCCAGGGCTCCCTCAACAGTGAAATTCGCTAAGCTTACATCAGAATCCTCTTACGGTGTATTTCCCTCCAGCACAGTTAAAAACATTTAACTGCGAATATTACTTATGATCACAAAGCGACATATTTGATTGTACTGTCACATAGGGTACGATATGTGTCTTCCTCGCGGTTACGCTTTCAGTATTGCCCTTTATGAAGGGGAAAATGCAACGAAACTTTAGAAAACACATTTACATGGTGTAGTAATGGCATTAGCAAATGGATTATTATTGGAGGGTTATTATTCGTTTGTAGGTAGCTACTACACGAATGTCCATTTGGTTGAAGATGTTTCATAAAACAACAAAAAAAGAAACCAAAAAAAGTTATTTGTGGTGCTGTCGAAATGAAGTAAAGTAGTCTACCACCACAGAAAGAAAATAACGAGGTGAGATTAAGATGTTTGAAAAAAGGAGCACCATTGAAATGGACTCACGAAAGGCCAGCTTGTAAGCTAACTACTTGCGAGAATACAGAATCTCATGTGCACAATTCTTCAATGTAAAAGAAGATACCCTGAAACTTGAAGCAGGATTTTTAATAATAACGCAAAAAGCTCGCAGATTTATCTGATGAATTGACATCTTACTACAGCTTATTACGGAAAACAGTTAAACTCTGAATATAATGACAATATATTTCAGCGAGACCCCAGTGACTATTTCAGGATCAATAAACAACATCTGGTTGTTTACCAATCTTAGCCACGTGCCATGACAATAAGGGGCTACGTGAAGGGAATCTAATCAAAATGATTCCTTGTTGGTAATGTGATGACGCTTGGAGCAGTTATAAAAGCCATCTGAAGATTTCACAAGCTCAGCCAACCCTCTATATCAAGTTCTGCTCAGGAGCAAAGCTTGCAAAATTCCAACTTAGGCGCTACTGCATGGTTATTACTGTTTCAGGGTAGGATACAAAGGATCGTAAAATTCTGCTAACTTGTCGGACTTCAAGCGGGCACTTCTGTCTAAATGGCATTATGCTACGAAACTTGAATGACTTACTTTTCGTGTTCTCATTTGAGACATCTTGAATGTTTACACAACTAAGCCATTCCTTTCAGATGCCATCTCTTTGAGCCTATACACGTGAATTATCCATAGATGCGTTCCAGTTCGTCTGCTGGCCCAATCTGATAGGGCCAATAGCGTTTGGGACGAGCTTTGAATGAAAGTATTGTACACTGTTTCGGGCTTTTTATTAGTTTCACTTAGTTTAATTAAACTGGAAAGCCCTATTAACCAGGCTGGACAGTTCCACATGATATTGTGATGTTCCACGTAAGACAGCTGTGTGTTTCATATTAAAGGTAGACAAGTCGTAACTTCTAAAAACTGTAATTTCTCCGAAAGCATAAAACACAGGTAAATTTACCCTTTCTAATATTATATATTTGCCTAAGAAATTATCATAATTCGACTTACAAAGCCCATTTGAAACCGATGTCACTTAATTAATATTATTATGACTAGATACTATACACCCTTTAATGAGGCAATTTATTAATGGTATGACACTATAAGCTCCCGCCTCCTTGGAGATTATATGGGTTAATTAATGATTGTTATGGTACAATACTCTTGTTGTAGTTGACCGTGTATATCGAGACTCCGTTCATTGTTAAACGCAATGATGTGGTACTAACTGATGGAGGCGCATTAAGAACTGGTAAAATTTAATTTATTTCCTTTATCACACTGCACAAACATATACACACTATTATTCAAACTGTGTGCCACTACTATTAAACGTAGAGATAAACCCTTCGCTACGCAACCGCCTTTGGCTCACACAGCCTACACCTTCCACAGCTTCTCAACAACTGCCTCTGCTTTCGACTCTCTGCGCCACTGGGCATTGTCGCCCTCCAAAGAACAACCACTTTCACATACTACACACTACCCTCACAACACCTACAATAGATCCTCCAGACGTTTAAGTTCAGAAATTTCTGCTGTTCGCTAGCTTTTTGACTTTTAAGAGAATTGTTAAGGAAATGTAGTTAATTTTATTATTTCCCATTTACTGATGTCACATGCAGAGCATTCTGGATCAATGTCATATGTAGACACAACAAAGTATGATTTGGGTGATAGGTTGGACACGTTCTGAAACCTTTTGTAAATAGTTATTGAAGCAAACACTAGCAAATTAAAAATTAATGTTTTTTTTTTCCTTGTGAACATGTGTGTGAGAGTGGAGGAAGGCCATTTAGAACTTAATGGAAAATATGTTTATCAAAGTACGTGCATTAATTTTAACCACATTCGTTTCAAACTAAAATAAGGCAGTCAGTCGTCAAGACTCAGCGGTGGAGCACCTTTGAAGATGTCCAGCGCAGTCCTGGACGAAACGTCAGGAACGGTAGAGTGTCTTGGACCACGACCTCACATCCCGAAAGGTTTACCGGCAGCTATGTCATCCGGCCGTGAACGCCTTCATTCTGACTGGTAACAGCAATTTTGAGAAACTTAATAAAATATGTATTGCGATTTTCCTGGCTAAGCGAGGTTAAACACAGTGGTGCTCTCTTAGAAAACCATGGTCGACTTTCTCATGGCCTGTGAATGCGGATTCTGCTAAGAAATTAAAGTTTTCTGGTATTCTCTCTCAGACGTCCAGTGTAACCTTAGTTTATAGACAAAGAATACAGCAGATACCGCTGGAAATGGTCACTGAGAAACATCTCTTGAGCTTTACGTTTAGTGGACATAAGGCTATAGTATAGATGTTTCCACAGTGAATGCATACGTTGATAGTGACTGCTGCTGAAATGAATATGAAGTCTTTTAATCCATAGGATTCTAGTAGCTTTGTTTATAATTTTTCCCAAATATTAGGAGCGATGGAGGATGAGGTTACTTGAAGCTTTTAGCGACTTCTGCAGAACAGCTTCTGAACTGTACACCTCATTATAACTCAAAAACAAGTTTTTTAAGTCAGCTTAGCTTCAGTTGCCACCGTGTTGCAAAAAATGGCTCTGAGCACTATGGGACTTAGCTACTCTGGTCATCAGTCCCCTAGAACTTAGAACTACTTAAACCTAACTAACCTAAGGACATCATACACATCCATGCCCGAGGCAGGATTCGAACCTGCGACCGTAGCAGTCGCGGGGTTCCGGACTGCGCGCCTAGACCACCGTGTTGCATCTAAATGCAATAAATGGACGTGTGCTGCCTGAGTATATGCAAAGAGCAACGATCAGCACGACAGGAACCGGTAAAAAAAAAAGACCTACATTGAGGTTCAAGTCGACCTCGTACTTAATGTACGCAGGTGCGACAGTGGTGTTCAGTGGGTCCTGTTAAACATACGACAGTTTGTATCCATAGCCACGAGATATCAAGAGTAACAGGTGGAAAATTTGTATCTAAACGGTTGTGTTTTCCGTAAATTAGAGAAAAGTTCCTAATAGCACAAAAAAATCTATCAGTGATGTAAGACAACTGTTGCGAAAGGTGGCTACATTGTTACCACCGTCGTATCGCACAAAACTATCACACGCAAACCTACGGTGCTACAATCCGTCTACATCAGACGTGCTTAATAGGCTTCAATAAGTAATAGGTATTCATTTGGGGCTATAAGAATAGGAAAATGTATCTGGTGCCCTCAAAGGGGTCAAAGGTAGTAATCATTCTCTGGAGCAAAAGACAACCTAGGACTACAGGTCACTGCAGTAACCAGTATTTATATTGCAATCTGGATAGAACAGGACCGCAAGTAACCTTACCAAACGCCATTCTTTCCTGTAGCTATTCGCAGGTTGATACCATCGAACAGTGCACGAAGAACTTTTCACAAAGGTGACACTAGTGTGAGGTGGCGAGTCACATGCATTATGCTCGGCGTTCGCCCTAGATGGAATTGACTGCAGTGGGCATATCAGCATTTACTAAGGAGTGGATATCAGTGGAGGACTTTTCTCTTCACTGATTAGTCCCATTTGGATTTTAAAGTAACAGAAGGCATTTTTTGATAGAGAGACGTGCCAGAAGTCATTACCAACTTTCAATCAAAGGTGAAAAAATGCTTGGTGGGGTACATAGTTCAAACGTGAGTGGCCACAGAGTCTTCCATGTCCATTCAAGAGGGAAATTTCACAGATCTGTGCATACAAAGTCGGGTTGAGCAGCTGATGGTTTCTTCCTACAAGACAGATTCACAAGCTATGAAGAAAAGGGTGTTAAAGAAGTTGTGACAAGACTGGTAACAATTACGAGACACGGGGATGGGTAGTGGCGTCTTTACTTGTAATGCGGTAGTGTACAGTCCAGTCACATTTGTGTGACCACCGCCCATCTCTGACGTCAACATGCAAGGTGGCAGCACTAGCAATGTAGAGGTATATAAAGCGACTCGGGCGGACGCGGACATCGCAGTCATTGTCGTAACGCGGAAACGGAGAGATTTATCTGACGCCCAAATGGGCATGAGCATTGACTTTCGGACTAAGGGTGGAAGCACTTCCAAAGTGGCCAAGTTTGTAAATTGTTAACGTGCGGCCGTGGTCAAAGCATACTGTGCGTGGCAAAATGTCACTATCTAAAACCGAAGTCGAGGCAACTGTGGTGTATCACAGGCCTTAGATCACAGGTGTGAACGACGGCCACGGAGATGTGTGCGGGCCAATAGACACGAAGCTACTGAGTAACTGACCTACCAGAGTAACCGAGGGGCCACCAGCAGTGTCTCCTCAACAACTGTTCAGCGAACTTTCCTGCATCTGAGCCTCCGCGGCAGGCGGCTGGTTCATGCACCCAAGCTGACTGCTGTTCATCAGTGAAGGAGGTTGGTATTTTCACGCCAATTTCGCAGTTATACGCCTTCTGACAGATGGCCGCTGGTGTGTACGGCGTGAAACGTCAGAAAGCAAACATCCTGGAACCAGGAGGGAGCGTTATGGTCTGGGAAATGTTTTCGTGGCATTCACTGGGCGATACCGTCATTCTGGAAGGCACAGTGGATCAGCTATAAGTATGTATCTATCGTTAGGGACCATGTCCACCCCTATACTCAGTTTGATTTTCCTCGGCATGATGGCATCAACCAGCAGGACAATGTGACGTGTCAAACAACTCGCAGTGTACGTGTGTGATTCGAAAAGCACCAGGATGAGTTTCGTTAAATCATTGCAGAGGAAACTCTGTGGTAATATATACTCGAGATCCGAATAATTATTTGAACGTTATTAATCGAACACAGCATTGCGCTACTTTCTGTGCGTGTGCTTATTTTATAATTGTACTCAGAACTTAATAGCTCACAATGAGTTCCTTTCTTTTTCTATTTTTCATTTATTCCCGTTATAACAGCTCGAAAATAAAGACAAGAACTATGATATTTTAATTACTGCAGCGATATTTCTGAACTCACATGTAAACAGAAAACTTTTGGAAATTTGTGGTAAGGTTCTATGGGACCAAACTAGTAAGGTCATCGGTCCCTAGACTTACACACTAATTAAACTAACGTACGCTAAGGACAACACAAACACCCATACCCAAACTTCCGACGGGGGGAGCCGCGCGAACTGTGACAAGGCGCCTGAGATCAGGCGGCTACCCCGCGCGGCCATGTTGTCAGGAAAAAGCCGTCTCCACATGACTAACGGTTGAGAGTTGTTTGAAAGTATAAACAGAATCTAGAGAAACTGTGAGCAGCACGTAGAAAGTAGAGAGGAAAGATGGATTCCCCAGAAGGTGGAATGTTTATAGCAACAAATACAAACATTAGGCCACAAGCACGATTGAGTACAAACTCATATGAATGACAGAAATATTCGTTCGGCGATTTAGATTAATAATAGGATAATGCTTTCGAATGCCAGAATCGCCTGTGCGCATATTGTGGTTCATCCAAAGACAGTATAAATACGGTGATATGGAACTACTCAACGCCTACTGTAATAGTTGGAGGTGATCTGAATTTTCTTAATATCGAGAGGACAACTATTTACACGTTGCGAACGGTAAGAATAAAGAGTCTTCCGTTAGGCAAGTACGATGAATAACTGATCTGATAGCACAGGGAAAATTTTCTGTATACCTTTGAAAGCACCAGGCACTCTTCTCACATTTTTATAATACTTACGGAAGATATATTATGGTGGTATCACAGCTGTCACACATATTACTCGAACTTTTCGCGACAACAACGCCATCCTTCTTCCAAAGTTTGCCTTTTTATTTGAGTGAGCGTCCCTGTTAGAGTTTCGCATTAGCTACACCCACCTGTTACGAGCGTAACATTAGTTCCTCGTCCCCTGCTATGGCCACTTAATAAGGATTCTAATCGCTGCAGCAGTATTCTATAACTAACTGAGCTAACAGGTTCAATGGGTTCCTTTCTTTTTGTATTCCTTTTAGTATTACGCGATGTGACTTGCTCCGGCATTCACTACTAATCTTGAGATTGGACACTAAATGTTATTTTATATTTGTCATGAGAATTAGCTAGGATTTATCCATATTTACAGAGAGCTGCCATTTATTAACCATGTGAAAATTTTGTCATACGATTTTCTCCATTTAGTCCGCCTCCGTAGTTGAGTCGTCAGCGCTTCTGAATACCACGCAGAGGACTTGCGTTCAATTCCTGATACTAATCCGATGTTTTCCTTCTTGGGAGTATTGGGAAGGGGTCCATTCAGACAACACAGGAGCTTCTTAAATGAGAAGTAGCGATTCCAAACGCTTGGAAAGCCGACAACGACAGGGCAAGTAGCTTTTCCATACCGCACGCGAAAGACGTCAGAGTGCAGAGGATGACACGTTAGCTGGTAGGCACCACGCGGTCTTCTTGATCTGATAGTGAGGTTGAGCATTTTTCTTTTTCTTTTTCTTCTTTTTCGGTTGAGCTACCTACATTTCCTTTTTGTTCCCTATCGATGGTACTTTCTATAAAAAACAACATAATTAGCGATCAAAGTCATAGTGCTGATGAACCTATACGATATATCTCTTTACTATACTGAAAATATGAGCGGTAGTTTACGCTTCTTTTGGGCACAACCGTTGCTACTTTTTGCTGAACATTCACCGTTCATGTAACACAATAGGTCCTATTCGCCAAAGGTTCTACGAGCCAAAGCCTGTCTGTGAACCTACTCCATATGATCGTATCGTGATTATTTTTTGGCCAAGCGTTGAACGCCTTTCAGTATACTGATTCCACTGTTCACATGCATCTACTATTTACGGGAGATCATGTATGAATTAAACGAAGTCTGTGTCGACACTTCTCATTTTTCCAGTTGGTACTAGTGCAAGCCTATGCTTGACGTGGGCCCCACTTTTCGACGTTGCTTTGTTCAAGTCTCTGCCATTGTGAATGAAGTAACGTGGAGCCACGTTTGATTTATACGTTAGAACTACACACTACGGCGTTGGAGCGCCTATCTTTGCACGTGGGATCTTAAGACAGTTATCGGTGTCTACAGAAAGTGGCTACCGTTAATTGGCACGTGCACTGGTGGAGCGGTTGGAATACATAACGAACCAGCTTAGGTGGCAGCCGATCCTCCAGCGAAGGTGGCGTAGGTCCGGCAGGGGAAGTAGGAAGGGGCCGCCGACGCCACGCAGAAGTGATTCCAAGACAGCTCGTGGTATGCTAAATTTCTGGGACCTTCAGAGTAAGGACATAAGAAATTATTTTTGCGCCATAAATTAACTATTTCTCATCAAAGATGAATGCTTTGTTATGCCCGGTGTTACAAAAAGGTACGGCCAAACTTTCAGGTAACACTCCTCACACACAAATAAAGAAAATATGTTATGTGGACATGTGTCCGGAAACGCTTACTTTCCATGTTAGAGCTCATTTTATTACTTCTCTTCAAATCACATTAATCATGGAATGGAAACACACAGCAACCGAACGTACCAGTGTGACTTCAAACACTTTGTTACAGGAAATGTTCAAAATGTCCTCCGTTAGCGAGGATACATGCATCCATCCTCCGTCGCATGGAATCCGTGATGCGCTGATGCAACCCTGGAGAATGGCGTATTGTATCACAGCCGTCCACAATACGAGCACGAAGTGTCTCTACATTTGGTACCGGGGTTGCGTAGACAAGAGCTTTCAAATGCCCCCATAAATGAAAGTCAAGAGGGTTGAGGTCAGGAGAGCGTGGAGGCCATGGTATTGGTCCGCCTCTACCAATCCACCGGTCACCGAATCTGTTGTTGAGAAGCGTACGAACACTTCGACTGAAATGTGCAGGAGCTCCATCGTGCATTAACCACATGTTGTGTCGTACTTGTAAAGGCACATGTTTTAGCAGCACAGGTAGAGTATCCCGTATGAAATCATGATAACGTGCTCCATTGAGTGTAGGTGGAAGAACGAAACTAAAATGAGCTCTAACAAGGAAATTAAGCGCCGGACACATGTCCACGTCACATCTTTTCTTTATTTGTGTGTGAGGAATGTTTCCTGAAAGTTTGGCCGTACCTTTTTGTAACACCCTGTATAAGCTGTCTGTACCTGTACACAAACTAAGCCTCGTTCTCACTTTCGACTGCTGCCTCCTTGTTCTTGATGTGGTCTTCAGTCCAGAGACTGCTTTGATGCAGCTCTCCATTCTACTCTATCTTGTGCAAGCTTCTTCATCTCCGAGTAACTTCTGCAATCTACATCCTTCGGAATCTGTTCGGTGTATTCATGCCTTGGTCTCTCTCTACGATTTGTACCCTTCGCGCTTCCCACCAATACTCAATTGATGATCGTTTAATGCCTCAGAACGTGTGCTGCCAACCGATCCCTCCTTCTAGTCAAGTTGTGCCAAAAATTCCTCTTCTCCCCAATTCTGTTCTGTACCTCCTCATTAGTTACGTGATTTACCCATCTAATCTTCAGCATTATTCTATAGCACCACTTTTTCCTCATTAGTTACGTGATCTACTCCTCTAATCTTCAGCATTCTTCTGTAGTACCACATTTCGAAAGCTTCTCTTCTCTTCTTGTCTAAACTATTTATCGTCCATGTTTCGCTTTCATACATGGCTACACTCCATGCAAATACTTTCACAAAAGTCTTCCAGACACTTAAATCTATACTCGATGTTAACACTTCTTCTGAAGCACTTTCCTTGCCATTCCCAGTCTACATTTTATTTCCTCTCTACTTCGACCGTCGCCTCCTTACCATCACTTAATGTCTATTGTACAATAGCATCGCGCTGTTATCTACAGAACTCCATTATGACTCTTCGCTTCTAGGTTATGTTCTTGTGACCAAAGGTTACTTAAAGTCACCAAAACCAGTGATATGTTACTATTTTTATAGGTGTCAAGAACTTCGGACGTTGATATAAATCATATCGCAAGAAAAACTCATGATTTTATGGTTTAATTCCCGAGACTGGTTCAGATACCATAATCTGGCTAACTATCGGACGAAAAGTCCTGATGGTCTCCAAGCTATGAAAGTCCACATTACTATAGGTGGTTGCAAGTAATGGTGTTATGTAGTAAATGGCTAGATAAAATTCTAGTCTAGTTCCTCACGAGGGAGACAATGAGCAGCATTTGTGGCAGAGGATTTGTCGTTACCGGTTTCAGTAAATATTATTTACTATTGCTACATGGCAATATTTAAGATTATGCATGTGTCGTTATTACCCTAGCATCTACCGTTTGATTCAAATCGGAACAGGCAAGAATCACAACCGTAGCAAGAGAGCAAGTCCGTCAATTAGAGCGTATAATTTAGTGTTAGAACATACTCCCGTGCATTAAATACTTGAAAGGTATTACTTTGAAATTTTCTAAGGTTAAATGGTGTACTTTCTTACAAATTCCAATAGTTATTACGGAATGTGTTTCTCAAAGCGTCACTGACAAGAAACTGCACTGATTCTCAGAGGCACACATCATATACACTCCTGGAAATAGAAAAAAGAACACATTGACACCGGTGTGTCAGACCCACCATACTTGCTCCGGACACTGCGAGAGGGCTGTACAAGCAATGATCACACGCACGGCACAGCGGACACACCAGGAACCGCGGTGTTGGCCGTCGAATGGCGCTAGCTGCGCAGCATTTGTGCACCGCCGCCGTCAGTGTCAGCCAGTTTGCCGTGGCATACGGAGCTCCATCGCAGTCTTTAACACTGGTAGCATGCCGCGACAGCGTGGACGTGAACCGTATGTGCAGTTGACAGACTTTGAGCGAGGGCGTATAGTGGGCATGCGGGAGGCCGGGTGGACGTACCGCCGAATTGCTCAACACGTGGGGCGTGAGGTCTCCACAGTACTTCGATGTTGTCGCCAGTGGTCGGCGGAAGGTGCACGTACCCGTCGACCTGGGACCGGACCGCAGCGACTCACGGAAGCACGCCAAGACCGTAGGATCCTACGCAGTGCCGTAGGGGACCGCACCGCCACTTCCCAGCAAATTAGGGACACTGCTGCTCCTGGGGTATCGGTGAGAACCATTCGCAACCGTCTCCATGAAGCTGGGCTACGGTCCCGCACACCGTTAGGCCGTCTTCCGCTCACGCCCCAACATCGTGCAGCCTGCCTCCAGTGGTGTCGCGACATGCGTGAATGGAGGGACGAATGGAGACGTGTCGTCTTCAGCGATGAGAGTCGCTTCTGCCTTGGTGCCAATGATGGTCGTATGCGTGTTTGGCGCCGTGCAGGTGAGCGCCACAATCAGGACTGCATATGAGCGAGGCACACAGGGCCAACACCCGGCGTCATGGTGTGGGGAGCGATCTCCTACACTGGCCGTACACGTCTTGTGATTGTCGAGGGGACACTGAATAGTGCACGGTACATCCAAACTGTCATCGAACCCATCGTTCTACCATTCCTAGACCGGCAAGGGAACTTGCTGTTCCAACAGGACAATGCACGTCCGCATGTATCCCGTGCCACCCAACGTGCTCTAGAAGGTGTAAGTCAACTACCCTGGCCAGCAAGATCTCCGGATCTGTCCCCCATTGAGCATGTTTGGGACTGGATGAAGCGTCGTCTCACGCGGTGTGCACGTCCAGCACGAACGCTGGTCCAACTGAGGCGCCAGGTGGAAATGGCATGGCAAGCCGTTCCACAGGACCACATCCAGCATCTCTACGATCGTCTCCATGGGAGAATAGCAGCCTGCATTGCTGCGAAAGGTGGATATACACTGTACTAGTGCCGACATTGTGCATGCTCTGTTGCCTGTGTGTATGTGCCTGTGGTTCTGTCAGTGTGATCATGTGATGTATCTGACCCCAGGAATGTGTCAATAAAGTTTCCCCTTCCTGGGACAATGAATTCACGGTGTTCTTATTTCAATTTCCAGGAGTGTATTTCCACGAAAAATATATTAACTTGAATGTCTTAAACTTTAGAATATGTCGGACATTTTTGTGTGTTTTATAAATATAATTGGTGATTAGGTGTGGAAAATAATGTTCATGGTGCTCATTTGATTAACTAGTATTACTGGCTGAAGCTAAATGCTTCAGCAAAAGATACAGCAAGGTTTATTTCTGGAGTGCTGCAGCACGAAGCTCTAAATAGGGTGCTAGCTGTATGAAAGGTAAACGAAAATTGTCTCGTAATATGACCTTGGCTATGTAAAATTCATAGGTTCACTAAAACTTTCAAAGCTTTTGGCGAGATTCAGCTCCTCTGATATCGAGCTCGACTTAATAATGTAGTGAACTCCGTGTATTCAGAGCGTGTAAACACTTCACCTACCTCTCCTTCCACCGAGGCAGTAGCAAGCGCGGCCCGGATTTTTCCTGGCTTTCCTAAATCGCTCCAAGCGAGATGCAAGATAGCATCTTAGACATATGCAGAGAGCATTTCAATGGCTGCAGACGCTCAGGCAAATCCGAGTACGAATTCTCTACCTCCAGGTCGTTACCGGCGATGATACAGGAAATGAGTGTGTTAGAGTTGGTGGATTTTGCTAACTTTACTTACGAATCCCGGAGAGCTACGTTTCTCTACCAACCAGTTTGCAATCTTCTCTCATCTATGGGACACATTTATCGAAGGAACTGAAATAGTTTAAACCTACAATATATAAATACGTTGCTTTTGCATGAACTTCTTCCTCCAAAAATAAGTTTATAATAATAATAGTGGATGAGAAATAATTTCGAACTAATAGACACTTGTGATGACGCCTGTCATGTCTCGCGCTAGACAGAATGTTCTCAAACGATCGCAGACATAGAAAGGAGACAGAAAATACAGAACTAAATAAATGAAATTAATTATTACACAAGGAAGGAAAAATATGGGAATATAGAAGTATAGGTTTATAATTTGCCCTATTACTGTCCTTACATTAAATCCGCCCTCTTGGAAGTACTACGTTGCACACGCGCTGAGGATACATTTATGTTGCTTTTCTCCGCCCCTCCGGCCGTAGGTTGGAGTCCTCCCTCGGGCATAGGTGTGAGTGTTGTCCTTAGCGTTAAGTTCGTTTAAGTAGTGTGTGTGTCTAGGGACCGATGACCTCTGCAGTTTGGTCTCTTAGGAATTCACACACGTTTGAACATTTGCTCCTGTTCTACTATTTACAAAATCAGACTCAAAATCATAGTATTACTGTCGTAATACCAGCATGTGCAATGCTTGTACTGTCCGTCAATGAAATGCAAAATATTAATTGTTCAGAAATGGAGTTGAGTATGTAGATCGAAGAAAAATATTTGTGAGAGTAGGGGAGAGTGTTGCAACTTGATACACTTCTGAGAATGAAAATGAAGTTTAAAATATTTCCATGCTCCAATTTTAAATCATGGCATTTACCTTTTATGAGCTGTAGCCTTTTTCTAAGATTGCAAAAATTACCCCAGAAAACCAAGATTTTTCCAAATGTGAAAAAAATGTTGCAAGTTGCAACATCGTCATGCTCGAAGGAACAAGTATCTTATTGAAATTTAGAAGCGTTCTAATCGAGAAAATCTTGTAACAACCTCATATCTCACAACGACAAAACCAATATAAAACGCCGGAAACTGTTTATGAATGTCTGTAGTGCATATTCCTTCATATGATTCTACTAGTAAAACTGGTCACTAAACTGAATCATCGGCCAGGGAACGTCATGTGTACACTACTTGAATGTAAACCACTGCCCCCTACATATTTGTTCAGTTCAAATATAGTCCCACGTTTTATGTCTTAAGATACACTCCTGGAAATTGAAATAAGAACACCGTGAATTCATTGTCCCAGGAAGGGAAAACTTTATTGACACATTCCTGGGGTCAGATACATCACATAATCACACTGACACAACCACAGGCACATAGACACAGGTAACAGAGCATACACAATGTCGTCACTAGTAAAGTGTACATCCACCTTTCGCAGCAATGCAGGCTGCTATTCTCCCATGGAGACGATCGTAGAGATGCTGGATGTAGTACTGTGGAACGGCTTGCCATGCCATTTCCACCTGGCGCCTCAGATGAACCAGCGTTCGTGCTGGACGTGCAGACCGCGTGAGACGACGCTTCATCCAGTCCCAAACATGCTCAATGGGGGACAGATCCGGAGATCTTGCTGGCCAGGGTAGTTGACTTACACCTTCTAGAGCACGTTGGGTGGCACGGGATACATGCGGACGTGCATTGTCCTGTTGGAACAGCAAGTTCCCTTGCCGGCCTAGGAATGGTAGAACGATGGGTTCGATGACAGTTTGGATGTACCGTGCACTATTCAGTGTCCCCTCGACGATCACCAGAGGTGTACGGCCAGTGTAGGAGATCGCTCCCCACACCATGACGCCGGGTGTTGGCCCTGTGTGCCTCGGTCGTATGCAGTCCTGATTGTGGCGCTCACCTGCACGGCGCCAAACACGCATACGACCATCATTGGCACCAAGGCAGAAGCGACTCTCATCGCTGAAGACGACACGTCTCCATTCGTCCCTCCATTCACGCCTGTCGCGACACCACTGGAGGCGGGCTGCACGATGTTGGGGCGTGAGCGGAAGACGGCCTAACGGTGTGCGGGACCGTAGCCCAGCTTCATGGAGACGGTTGCGAATGGTCCTCGCCGATACACCAGGAGCAACAGTGTCCCTAATTTGCTGGGAAGTGGCGGTGCGGTCCCCTACGGCACTGCGTAGGATCCTACGGTCTTGGCGTGCATCCGTGCGTCGCTGCGGTCCGGTCCCAGGTCGACGGGCACGTGCACCTTCCGCCGACCACTGGCGACAACATCGATGTACTGTGGAGACCTCACGCCCCACGTGTTGAGCAAGTCGGCGGTACGTCCACCCGGCCTCCCGCATGCCCACTATACGCCCTCGGTCAAAGTCCGTCATCTGCAGATACGGTTCACGTCCACGCTGTCGCGGCATGCTACCAGTGTTAAAGACTGCGATGGAGCTCCGTATGCCACGGCAAACTGGCTGACACTGACGGCGGCGGTGCACAAATGGTGCGCAGCTAGCGCCATTCGACGGCCAACACAGCGGTTCCTGGTGTGTCCGCTGTGCCGTGCGTGTGATCATTGCTTGTACAGCCCTCTCGCAGTGTCCGGAGCAAGTATGGTGGGTGTGACACACAGGTGTCAATGTGTTCTTTTTTCCATTTCCAGGAGTGTACATCTAGATGTACCAGTGTAAGATATCTCGTATATTCCAGGAATACCAAACTGAAGACGTTACTACTGCTGGACATTAAAAAAAAGTACAGTCTGAGAAGCTTGTAAAGGTATGGTGGTGTAGAATGCGTTGTGAAATAATTGTTAATAAAAAACTCGATACATTTCGCCACTTCCAATTTAATTAGCATGATACAATCTGGCCTTTGCGCGTGCAAATTCAAGAGCTCCGCCAGATACAAATAGTGACAGTTGCTTTCAAAGCGTAGATTATAGCTGACGAGACTGCTCAGGCTTTGGCTCCGGTTCAGTGGTTATTACCGTCCTATGTCCAATTATTGTGGCGCTCTCTTGTGCGGTTTTATGAATCCAGACGAAGAATACCTTTGGCGACACAGTCGCTGGCAGGCTTGATTGGTTAACTTTTTTGCTAATTAATTTGGAAACTCCGCACGGTATCGAATGTGTTTCTTAATAACTATTTCTCTGCACAACTTACCCTGCACCACATTTGCAAGTTTCTCAGACTATTCCTTACCACCCTGTAAATGCTTGTTTACGCAAATGATTAGCATTTCATGCAAAATGGAACGACGTACGCAGCAGTAACGCCATTTATATTATGTATGTAAGTAAGGAAATCACATTTGAGTGCTGGTCGTTAATGGCAAGGAAAACATCTAGCAGGACGTGTCGGAAATCGACAGTGGCAGAGTGGTGACCTACCGAGACTGCAATTTATCATTTCGAATACTGCTTCTAGTGATTGTCGGGATCCCACGATTCTAATGCGGATGTGGAATCGATACATTTAAGGGGACCATGCTCAATGTCCCCATGTGACCTGCATCCGAATGATCTGTCCCGGCCGTGCAGGCACCTCATGCACCTCGAGTCAGGAAATCGGCTTGTTTGCGGTTTACTACGTACAACATCATGATGGATAAATCCATACATGGACGCTATGAAGAGAAGCATTGTTGCCAGACTGTGTTAGTCACTGCCATATGGGCCCAACAAATAATTTTATGGTACAAGGTGCTATTGTATATACAATTCTGTCACTGTGGTCATTTGAACAGCAACCACTACATTTCCGACGTTTTATTCTCAATGTTCTGTATACATACAAGTAAAATTTCTTTATTTTTTTATTCTTCCTGGCGTGTGGGTTTAAATGGCCAACAATGTATTTTCTGCAGGTACTGTGGTGATCGACCTCAGTTTTTCCATGACCGTGACCAACGATAACTAACGAGAAATACTTGGAGAAATCGAGCGGTAACAAATGAAATCAGAACTAAATCTAGATCCGTGTGTCTTGTAATGGAATGTTCAGGGACTAATTAACTACTGTGAAATCTAAGGCCAGAATATCTGCCTCAGTTAATTTGTTTTGTGATACGCGTCAGTCTATTACAGGATTGACAACCTCTCTTATGTCATTTATAAATGGTTTAAACTCGTCACAATCTGAGTTCTAGCCCAGTCAGTTAATAAATGCAGAATGCTGGTAATAAGTAACCTCACTGACAACAAGGGATTCAGCTGTCTACTCCTATATTAATTGTCTCTTTTTTTCTTGTGACGATTTTTTATGCCATGTTTTTTGTAGGTTAGCGGGGCTATGAGCAACCAGGGAAGAAAGAGAACCGCAGGGCAGTGACTCGGAGCCAGCTAAGGCCCTCTGGGAGTTTCAGCTTGCCTTTCAGAGCTTACAGCTAGGAGATGGCGATAAGTGTCTACTTATGACAGGTAAAACGCTATGGTCGAGAGCTGTTTAGTTTGGGCACCTGGGAGAAAGCTCAATTTTATTATGGAATCATTTTTTGTATGTATAAAAATGAAAGTGGGAAGTTAGTTATTTCATTAACAACAATGTCGTTGGCCAGCATTTTGTAGAGCCTTTGATTAGCGCACCGGAATTGCAAGAGATTTTTAGAGAGAAGAATGGAGACTGTTTCGGCGTGAAGGATTTCGTCAGTGAATTTTGAGTAAAACACATCGTCTGGAGATCTTGGGAGAAGCTCTTGGCCCTCAGAGGTTGAGAAGAACACTTTCTCCGCAGATGTAGAGAAGGGAAGTTGCTGTAATCAGCAACTGATGCGTTGCAGGGAACAACAGATAACGGCACTTGTAGTTTGCTACTGTACAGTACACAGAGTATCACGAGGAAGTGCAGATTTGGCGAGCAGGGTATGAGACTTAGCGATCGTTTGTAGGCACATTGCTAGCGTCTGATAGGTTCTGCGAATCTTGTACTTTTCTTGAGTGCATAAGGACTCGTTCATGACTCGACCAGCGATTATGTCTGCATGTAGAGGCTTTCCGGTCCTCCGGCACAATCAGGCAATCACTGTGTGTCCACCACAAATTCGTCTTTCTATAACAAATTTGTAGGATGCCGGTCTTTCCGATTCACTCAACCCATCCAGGCTCTGACAGATCAGTTAAGTGTCAGAATGTAACTATTTCATGTTAGTAACTTTCATTTTTATATTCCTCTGTATTTATCAATCTCAAAAATATCCTGTGATTGATTCTTGTTCGTGTATGCATTAGCAGAGAACTTTAAAATAAATTATGGCTAATTAGGACCATTATTTCATTTCATAATTATATTACCCCCTTTTTATTATTTTAGAAGCAACACCAGTGTCTCATGTTCGCTAGGGCCAACCTTTCCCTACATTAACACGTTGTGCTACAGATTATATTAAAGCATTTAAGCACATGGGAGCAATATGATTATAGGTCTGTCCAACTGATGCAGATCATTTTGACACAGACAGGGGTGTGTAGTAAGCTCAGGTGTTGCCATACATTTCGACACGGAATAGTAGATTCTGTAGAGTTGGCCATAGTATCTCTGGACAGCACGTCCGTCTCTCATTCATTGGCAGCGAAAAGTTAGAGGAATGAGTATAGCTGCTTCGTGGTCAGTATTGTATCGGACGTGGCCGATATTAAGGTAGATATGAAAGCACAGTGAAAGCTACTCTAGTTCTGTAAATTTAAGGGATGTTTCCTCATGGCATGAAATGCATTTACTGTTTTTGTTGCGCCGATTAGCTGATAATAAGCGATGGGAAAAGCTGCATGGAGGCAACATGCATTCGGACGCGTGTCCTTCATATTTGAAGATGTTTCGTAAGGGTAATCTGCTCTCTGACAGTCACGGAATCGTTGATCGATCGGACAGATTTGATCTTCATCTGTATCTTCACATAAAGGTATACCCAGGGGCCACGTGTAATTATTAACGTAGAGGAAATGCATATTCATTCAGTGATTTCGCTTCTTCGACATGATCTTGATGTAATGCTTTGAGACGTCAAATAACTAACGATTATCTTTTATAGTGTTTGTGTTTTGCCTGCTACAACAAGACCTTATCCAACTGAATTACTATTACACAAATGCCCATGCTTCGAACAAATGTTGCTGCATTCGGAGTCAATTAATTTTAAGTTATTTTTAGCGTGTGGCTGGTGATACAGTGAATGCTATATGATTTTAGGCACCATGGCATTTCAGAGAATGAAGGCGTTCAGGACCGGATGACATAGCTGCTGGTAAACCTTTCGGAATGTAAATTCGTGATCCAAGAAACTCTTCTGATCCTGACTTGTCGTCCAGGCCTGCGCTGGACATCCTCAGAGGCGCTCCTCCGCTGAGTCTGACCGGTCGGACGTCCGAGAGCGTCATAGATATAGAGGATTACCGAATCGAAATTTTGAACCTTTTAACGTCAGGACAGAAAAAAAACCTTACCAAGGGTCCGACAGCCAGCTTACTGAGGAAAACAAATAATTTGATTAAGTCATCTACCTATATTCAAATGGTTAAAAAAATGGTTCAAATGGCTCTGAGCACTATGGGACTTAACATCTGTGGTCATTAGTCCCCTAGAACTTAGAACTACTTAAACCTAACTAACCTAAGAACATCACACGCATCCATGCCCGAGGCAGGATTCGAACCTGCGACCGCAACAGTCTCGCGGTTCCGGACTGAGCGCCTAGAACCGCTAGACCACCGCGGCCGGCTCAAATGATTAAAATGGCTCTGAGCGCTATGGGACTTAACATCGGAGGTCATCAGTCCCCTAGATCTTAGAACTATTTAAACCTAACTAACCTAAGGACTTCACACACATCCATGACCGAGGCAGGATTCGAACCTGCGACCAGAGTGGTCGCGCGGTTCCAGACTGAAGATCCTAGAACCGCTCAGCCACACCGGCAGGCCATCTACCTCTATTCAAAAAGAAGATAAAAGAGCTTTTTGAAGAGTGAAGCTATGTGTCCTAGACTGTATGGTGTACCCAAAATTCATAAAATAGATTTTCCTTTGAGATCGATAGTTAGTGCCATCAGTTCTCCCACTATGAAACAGCAAGATATCTATCAACTCGTTTAGAACCATATATTGGAAAAAATGACTCATATATAAAAGACTTACGTCATTTTATTGAGAAACATAAAGAGTTATTTCTGGCTCCTGAATATATTCTTGTAAGTTTTGACATATTGTCCGTATTCACTATCTTTCCAGTTAACAAAGTTATGATTTTTATAACGGATATTTTTCCAGGAGATTTGACTACTCTTTTTAGGCATTTCCTTACTTCGAGTCAGTTCTAGTGGGACAATGGATTTTATGAGCAACTTGATGGTGTAGCAATGGTAACCTATTAGGTCCTGCGATCGCTAATTTCTATATGGAAAAATGGACTCACATTCTGGAGGACGACGGTTCAATCCCGCGCCCGGACATCTTGATTTAGGTTTTCCGTGATTTCCCTAAATCGTTTCAGGCAAATGCCGGGCTGGTTCCTCTGACAGGGCTCGGCCGACTTTCTTTCCCATCCTTCCCTAATCCGATGAGACCGATGATCTCGCTGTTTGGTGCCTTTCCCAAAATCATCCCAACCAACTATATGGAGAAATTCGAACAATCTGCTCTGGGAAAAGCAAATAAGAAACCATCTCCCTGTTACCGGTTTGTAGATGACACATTTGTCGTTTGGTACCATGGTAGAAAGTCTTTGGACGAATTATTTGATCATCTAAATAAAATTACACCAAAAATCCAGTTCACAATGGAAATGAAAAATGATAACAGAATATTTTTCTTGGATATTGTAATTATGAGACAGTCCGATGGAAGTTTGGAACATAAAGTTTTTCGGAAAGTAACACATACGCACAGATATTTGCGTAAAAACTGCAATCACCATCCACAACAAAAGACAGGTGTCATTAAAAGTCTTGCCGGCCGAGGTGGTCGTGCGATTCTAGGCGCTCCAGTCCGGAGCCGCGCTGCTGCTACGGTCTCAGGTTCGAATCCTGCCTCGGGCATGGATGTGTGTGATGTCCTTAGGTTAGTTAGGTTTAATTAGTTCTAAGTTCTAGGGGACTGATAACGACAGCAGCTGAGTCCCATAGCGCTCAGAGCCATTTCAACCATTAAAAGCCTTGTCGATGGAGCCGAACGGATAGGGACATCGAAACACTTGGACGCTGAAATAAAACAACTGAAGAAAGCTTTCGAGGAAAATGCCTACTCAGGTAAAGAGGTAAAGAGAATTTTGCGACCAAGGAACAGAAGATCGAAGGGCAAGGTTGAACTACAACGACGGAAAAATACATTTTCTCTCCCTTTTATTAAAAAAGTAACGGATCAAATCGGTAAGATTTTACAGAAACATGACATCAGACTGGTCTTTAGATCAACAAAGAAAATAAGACAAGCACTTCGATCTGTAAAGGATAAACGGCCTCCTCTGTCGACATGCGGTGTATACAAAATTCCGTGTACATGTGGTAAAGTTTATATTGTAACTACCTAGAGGAGCGTAAATACAAGGCTAAAAGAACACAGGAGTATTTGCCGACTATGAAAATAGAGAAATTAGCTCCAGCAGAGCATGCTCTTCAGTCAGGAAACCACGAAGTGAAGTTTTCTGAAATAGAAAATTTATCTACAACGTCAAATTATTATCCACGAATATATAGCGAAGCCATTGAAATTTATAAGCATCAGGATAATTTTAACAGGAAATAGAAGGCAATGAAACTCAGCGACATATGTACAGTAGCTCTGCAGAATCGCTAGATAGTTTTATTCTTTGACAAGACGACAATCGATAGTTAAATTTTATCCCTGACAAGGATTATCTCTGCTCATCACTGGTTACTTTGACTACGCACTCTTTCCTCAGTATTTATGTCACTCTCGGACGGCCGACCGATCAGTCGGCAAGACTTAGCGGAGGAACGCCTCTGAGGATGTCCAGCGCAGACCCTACGAAACGTCAGGAACGCAAGAGTTTCTTGGACCACGACTTACCATTCCGAAAGCTTTATCAGCTACCATGGCATTTACCCATTCAGTGTAGTTGCTACTAGGACATTTCCAGGCCACGACGCTGCACACATGGCTGCCTTTCGTGAAAAATGTCATAAAACCAGATGACACGATCTCGTGTCGTTTCTTATCATCCTGAATAATCCATAACCAATAAAAGATACGGTTCCTGTGAAGGAGCAGAAAGATCCATGACCGAAATGCAAATAATAACAAGCAACATGCAGTAAAGGCCTCAGGATCTGACGGGATACCAGTTCGATTCCGCACAGGGTATGCGAAAGAACTTGCCCCTCATCTAGCAGCATTGTACCGTAGGTATCTACAGGAGCAAGGCGTTCCTAATAATTGAAAAAAATACAGGTCATTCCCGTTTTCAAGAAGAGTTGTCAAACAGACTCTCAAAACTATAGGGTTATATCTCTGATGACGGCCTGTTGCAGAATTCTGGAACACGTTTTATGCTCCCATATCATGACGTTTCTGGAGAGAGGAAATCTCCTCTGTAGCAAACAACACGGGTTCAGAAAACTACGACCATGTGAAACACAGGCCGCTCTATTCCTCAAAGAGATTCAGAAAGCAGTAGATATAAGTACCCAAGTGATGTCGTGTTCCTTGACTTTCGGAAGGTGTTCGATACATTTTGGCACTGCTGTCTGAAGAAAAAGAAAAAAAGAGCTTATGCAATATCAGACCAATTCTGCAGTTGGACTGAAGAGTTTTTAGTAAACAGAACGCAGCATGATATTCTGAACGGAGAGAGCTCTTCAGACGTAAAGCTACGCACGGTCATGACCTAAGGGAGTGTTATATGACCATTACTTTTTACAGAATATGTAAATGACTTAGTGAATGACGTAAAAAATTCCACAAGGCTTTTTCCGGAAGGTGCTATTGTATACAGAGAAGTCGCGACGTCAGAAAATGGTGGTTAACTCTAGGAAGACCTGTAGAGAATCATCGCTTGGAGCAAGGAGTGACAACATCAAATGAACAAATTTAACGTATTACGAATCCATAGACAGAATGATCCTTTACTGTATCATTAAACGGTTGCAGAACATTCACTGGAAGCAGTTATTCCCATAAAATATCTAGGAGTTTGTATACGGAGCGATCTGAAGTGGAACGATCATATATATTTAATTGCGGGTAAGGCAGATGCTAGACAGAGATTCATTGAAGGAATTCTTAGGAAACGTAGTTTATCAATAAAGGATGTAGCTTAAAAAACACTCGTTCGACCAATGCATAACTACTACTCTTCAGTCTGGGATCCGCACCAGATCGAATTGTCAGAAGAAATAGAGAATAGCCAAAGAAAAGTAGCAACTTTCGTTACAGGTTCATTTAGTAAGCGCGAAACCGTCACGGCGATGCTCAGTCAACTCATGGCAGACGCTAGAGTGTGCGTTCCTAGAAGAGTCAACTAATATATTGCTTCCTTCTACGTATATCTCGGGAAAATACCATGAAGATAAAATTAGGTTCGAATGCGCACGGTGGTTAACCATTAATCGTTCTTCCCAAAAACAATACGCGACTGGAACAGGAAAAGGGGAAGTGACAGTGATACAGGAAGTACTCTATCCCACACGTCGTAAGGTGGCTCAAGGAGTGTGGATGTAGGTGTTGGTGCAAATATATATGTAATAAGTATTCACTTACATAAACATTGGCTTCAAGTTTGTTTACTTGGTAGCAAAAGGCTCATAGTTCTCAAGCTGCTTTGCTGCGTAAGACCGTAGTCATTTAGTATTAATGCTTTGGTTACCAGAAGACCTGTAGAAGAGATTAATTGCTCAGTAATGGAAAAAATTTTGGAAATACAATATGTTAATCTTCTCATTGTCAGGGAGATATCATAAACTGAATATGTTGGTACGTATTACAGATAAGGGGCATTTTTGATATATTTATAGAATTATTTTCGATTATGGAGGTTCATGCTCTCAATCATGTATGTACGTCGCATATTCAAACTTTTCAAACCTGACTGGAGTCTGCGATATTGAAGGATGAAAGAGATCGTTCGTTCACTGATCGTAGAAATAAATGTGAAAAATCAGAATCAGATGAAACATGAAATGCATTAGCTAAATCGGTTGCATGAAAAGTCTTCAGCGACGACAAGGCATTTGCCATTGTCAGGAATGTATGGCGGAATAGAAACATTAATGTAGTGTCGTCTTGATTCTATAGAAATTGGTACCTATTACGCACAAAGGTAATGGAAATAAAACAAGAAATACACGTGTCGGAAAATAACCTTCAAATAACACATAAGGAGGAGATATGCAGTACTATTCACATTGGTTACAACAAAGAAGTAGATGGAATTAGATAGTGACACATTCACAATGTTAAATGTGCAGTGATACATCGAGTTTTATAACTGCGATGGAGTACGATCTAAAACATGTCGAATATTCGCAGTATTGAGGCACCGGAAATTAGAAAGGATGCATCAAGTGTGTACATTAAATAAAAATAAGAGGAACCGTAAACACATCTCTGACTTTCGTGTAACATTAATCTTGCTAATGAAACCTATTAAGCTCATAAACATTAATGTAAGGAAATGTAGGCATGAAAATTTCATGAGTATAAATGTATTGCCGGAGACTGAGGAAACTGGCACTTTCCGGACATCAAAAAGTGAAACCTTTTTCTCAGTACAATTATTTTTATTTTCACCGCTAAAATACCACGTGCCATTTACTGTTCTCGTCGTCAGATAATACTCGTACATTTTGCGCAACGTACTTTTTTTCTAGTCTGAGAAAATATCATGATGAGACTCTGGTGTATTCATTTCTCGTAAAAGATATCATTAATTTGATTAAAATTACATTGGTACGGACCTACATGAAAGCGAGACTTTTTTATGAATATGGATACATTTCTGAAGATACACATACGTCGATCAAACGACTCAGTAAGAAACAGAAGAATGTTTATTTATATACGTTTCAAAGAATGTTGGTGGAGTCACGTTGCTGTATTGTGAATACCTTTTATTTCGCAGATAAATCACAGTTTGCCGACGAACACATTAGCAGTACGAGTTGGAAGTGACTAATTCGGATACAAGAGTCTCCACTGTTGCCCAAAGCCATGCTGTTATCTGTTCATTACGCAAATACTGGAAGGTACGTGGATTGAAGAGATTTTCATACAAGTGTTCAATTGAACTACGAGGGTTTTATGTGTTAAGACAGAACTTTTTTCCCAACAGTTTACAAACTCTCCTAACTATATGACTAGTCATATTATTCTAGTAAGAAATCCATCCACGTTTACCTATGGCACTGATGTTTCAAGGGTACTGCTTGTTACTGTGATTCCTGTGTGTCATTATCCCAGTTTGCTTGCTTCTGTTAATGCCGCAATTGCAGCATTAAGGACGGTGCTTAAAGTCA
Source organism: Schistocerca gregaria (assembly GCF_023897955.1). Lineage (NCBI taxonomy): Eukaryota > Metazoa > Arthropoda > Insecta > Orthoptera > Acrididae > Schistocerca > Schistocerca gregaria. The sequence continues at coordinate 502,649,011 of NC_064931.1, read as the reverse complement.
AATTACGAATATGTTACAATATTTCCACGTTTGTGCGACGTCTAAAGTGAAATTATGGTTAGAGTATCTGTCTGATGATGGAAAATCTCACGTTCATTATTCCAACAGCTGCCAGCATACTGCTCTTTCTCGCCGTTTATCCTGCAATGTAGCAGGGGCCGGTCTTTAGGTCTCCGTCTCCACTTGGTACGATGTTGTGCTTGGACAGGATGGAGACATGCTATCTTGGAGTCTTTATGGAGGGTATCTAGTCAACGTTCCCTGTCTTCCAATAGGACTTTCAGCACTAAACTTCAACGAAAAGCCTCGATCTGTCATTGTTTTTTGATCTGCTCATAGCACATGTCCATACCATTGTAGACGGGTTTCCCTCCTCTGTACAACGATAGGTGCCATTCCGTACTCCTACGAATTTTGTCATGGATCATCATGATGTGTAAAGTCAGAAAGTCAGATGTGCACTGACGCATTCTGGTTTCCTTAAAAATTCTAAAAGTTTCTTGGTAACAAAAAAAATTATTATTATTGAAAAATTTACATTCTATATACATCGAAAACCCTCCTTTTAGACGTCAAATCAGTCTATTTTTATTGTGTACGTACAGTAAATTTTCAATCGCTGAGATGTTGAAATGTTTTGGAGAAGATGTCGGGTACTTTGGATCACAGGAATAGCCCAAATGAGAAATGAAAAAAAAAAAGGAGAGGAGAGAGTGTGTCGGTGTTCCCTGGGCAGTATTGTAGCCTGATTCAGTTTCAACCAGAGACCGGTAAGTAACTTTCAATTATGTGGTAGACCCCAAGGCATCAGTAATAGTTAGCAGTTGTACCTGCAATATCGGTAGCTTGAATGTATATTTACCTTTTAGTTTAGTTTTACGTTTTATATATTGCTGTTTGGCCGTAAGCACTATCTGGTTTTCTAAGGCCGGCCGCAGTGGCCAAGCGGTTCTAGGCGCTACATACTGGATCCGCGCGTCCGCTAAGGTCGCAGGTTCGAATTCTGCTTCGGGCATGGGTGTGTGTGATGTCCTTAGGTTAGTTAGGTTTAAGTAGTTCTAAGTTCTAGGGGACTGTTGACCTCAGAAGTCCCATAGTGCTCAGAGCCATTTGAACCATTTGGTTTTCTGTCTACAGTCTCTACTTCATTTTTCCTGTGTCTTGGATATACAGCAGTTGTCCGATGGTGAAGGAAGAGTTGGAATCTGCTCGTAAACAACTGAAGGCTGCGTTGTCAAATGTAAAGCTGTTTCATATGACCTCTACGAATTGCACTGCTAATGCAGTTGCAAGCTTTTCCGCAGTCGAAAAGGCTACGCGCAGTGCCGGCCGCTATGTGCGAGCGGTTCTAGGCGCTTCAGTCCGGACTCGTGCTACTGCTATGGTCGCAGGTTCGAATCCTGCCTCGGGCATGGATGTGTGTGATGTCCTTAGGTTGGTTAGGTTTAAGTAGTTCTACGTCTAGTGGACTGCTGACCTCAGATGTTAAGTCCCATAGTGCTTAGAGCCATTTGAACCATTTCTGCGCCGCGCAGCATACCGGTTGCTACTATTGCAGACGTTATCCTTTGAGATTCTCAATCGAACAGTCACCTGATGCACCTCCGGATATGGTCCAAACTCCATAATGCGACGAATCTGGATTGAATATCAGCGCAGTGGTGTCCTTAGGACAATGGTACTCAGAGCATATGCTACTTCTGATACTGGAACTTATACACTAGACGGCAAATGTATACTCCAAAGAGCCTGGACCGCCTCTGGAGGTCTACGAAGAGGAGTATAGATCTATAGTCTTGTTCCCATATGCTGGAGGCATATCCTTTAAGAATCGAAGAATTTTAAGAAGATTTGACATGAATAGTATGTAACGTCCACCTGTCATTATTAGGACGCTACCCGGCTTTGTAGAGGATAATTTTGGGGCATACTAAGCATGGCATACACAAAATTCCGTGTCAGTCTGGGAAGGATTACATCAGTCGATCGATACGTACAGTTCAGGACAGGTGTGTGGAACCTCGCCCTCACACGAGGCTACAACAGCCTGAAAAATCGAGGGACAAGTGATGAAATTTGACGTCATCCTTATACTTGCCAATACGTCCGATTTCTGGAACAGTGTATATGAGGAGGTCACTGAAATTAGGTTGGCAAAAAATTTGACTAATAAAAGAAAAGGTTTTCCTCTTAGCAGGACGTGGAACTCTGGTTTTTCGCATCAAAACAGAGCGCTCTTTCGTGCGGCGGTCCAAGATTTTGAGGATAATGTTTCTGAGTGCGATATATCATTGGTACCGGTGTTTTTCTAGGGGCTACGCCACAAGCCCAGTCTTTGGGGCACCACCTCTGGTGGGCGAAGTGTGCGCCGTGTACGGGTTTCCAGCCTTGCCATCAGTTTTCACCGAGAATCAGCACCAGCGGCGTCTCTCCTCAATATGACGGATAGGTGGATTGCCAAAATGCCGAGTTACGTTGATTTTAGGTTTCAGCAGAAAACCTGAGAAGATTATCAAGAATTACTACGCAGGGAAAGCTACCCAATCACGTGTTTGAGACTTGGTCTCCCACTGACAATGAAAGAAACACAGCGACCCTTTTAGTTACTGCTCGAAAAGGGATCACTCGTCTTTTGAGGTCTAAGCAGCCACAGAGAGGAAAGAAGGGGCTGTTGGTTGTTAAGGATGTGGTGGTTCTTCTTAATGAATTTCTTTTAAAGTTAAAATTAAATTAATTGGTAGACTGAGCGCCTAGTACAAATGCAATCGCAATACAAGTCTAAAGCCAGGAAGATCACTTGGAGCAGTGTGAATCACAGTTCAAATGGCGAAACCAACCAAAGTCCATGGTGATCCCAAGTCCGTAGTATTCAGAACAGTTTCAGAATCCAAGTCCAGACCGATCTCAATAATATGACGAACTTTTGCTGTCACATTCTAGAAGAGAATGACAAAGAGTGGTTTCTTCCCTTGTTTTTAATGCCCTTCTAGGCGTTTCGGAAGCAGCTAGATACCTATTCCTCAGACATCCGGTTTTTGAACACAATGTTGAAAATAAAATTAGTGAAATATGATAATGGTTCTGATTTAATTAGATCTTGATGAATGGCTTCGATTTTGATGAGTTTATATTGTTATGCTGTAGAAGATGATTTTGGAGCTGCTGTCATTACACTACAGATGATCTGTTTTGACCGTGATGACCGACACCGAGTAAATTATAAAAATGACCGGGGAATGGGACTGGAGGAGCTGATGACAGGGTGTGAGTTAGAGAAGGGAACTGTTTGGCTAGCATTAGGAGTATTCAGATAGAAGAAGGAGATCTGGGTGTGGTTGCAGTTCAAAATGGGTACAGCAGGAGCTAAGGTGAGATCCAGGAGAAATAAGAGTGTCAATGCGGTGGAAAGTGAAGTGTGAGTGATTATGGGAGTGCGTGGCGGTGGTAACTAGACGTATAACAGTACGAGCAGCTAATGTGATTTGTTGGAGGATATGAGGTAGGTGAACCGGATGGATATTTTGGAGTATGTTTCATACGATACGGATTATATCTTCAATGTTGGGTGTGGGATGTAAGGGACCCTATGGGTGGAGCAGTGTATCGATAAGACGTATGGGGACAGAAAATTTAGGTTAGTGGGAAGAGACTTAATCTTATATTTACAGGAGTAGGTTTGGCTAGGTGATACATACTTCAGAGGCATATTCGGAGGGAGTTTAAAGTTTAGTATGCTAGGACACAGGAGGGAAACAGGACAGGCGTTTCAAGTGTTATGGGAGGGGAGTGCATGGATTTGGTCACCTTTTGACTATGTGGTGGTCTTTTTGGATTCTAGCTTGGGCTTCCCGAAGGGTTGGGGTGTCAATGATCAGTGGCTTATGGGACTTTAGGACGTGGTTTGTGAGGATGACCATTGGTCTTCTGGTTTCGATATTGTCATTTGGATGAGATGACGTTGTTTGTGTTGATGCTGATGCAGATGGTGGAGGAAGAGCTTTTACAGCTGCATGCTATATTGATGCAGCTACGAGCGCCGCATAAGACGCTGATATGTCTGTGACTGCCGCACAAGATGCTGGTGTGGTTATGACTGCTGCATGTCACACGTGAAGATACTGTGGTGTTGGAGCAGCTCTGATCGCTAAATATGATGGTGATGTTGGTACGGAACTGGCGAATATTCAAGAACGTCAGGAGCAGAAATACAGTAGTTTGAGAATATGATAAATGTGAAGATGCGGGGGAAATGACTCAAAACATTAACAGAGGTTGCAGTTGGATCGTGACGTTCGAGATACCGACCAAAAATATACAAAGCAAGAATTAAGGGCGTCATTTCACGCTATCGTGAAAACCACAGGAGCAGTTGTACCTGTATTTCCTCGTAAAAGACTTGCATATTTCTCATCAAGCGTGGCCGGGCATTTACTGCTGAAATGTAACACGAGATATTGTCTGTAAGAAAGTTAGAACTAAGGATAAGTAAAGTCCTCTTTGAAACGTTTGCACCCGACTCAGTAGAAAATATATGAATAATATTCAGTCGAAAACTACGGTTTCTCATCAATATGTCAGAGACAGCACTGAAGCGCCCCACTTCAGACCGACGCCTTTTCGGTTTCTGGGCAATACTAGTTCGTAGAAGATTGCATCGAATGGTCAAGGCCTGCACTTCAACATTCGTTGCACGAATAGAGCACGATGTTCGCAAGGCAGTTGAAACCATACGGTGCGTTGCGGCCATGCGCAATAGACGCTGGTCATCCCGAGCATTGGCCACATTTTGTCGTATAGTACTGGTCTATCACTGCATGCGATCTTTTTTGTAGTTACCACACACAATTAACTGACGTGGCAGCATGGCAAGTGTGAGATTAAATTTCACAGTATGGCTAACCAATTCTACCAGAGTTCGAGTATTTTGCCTCGTTCGAAGTCACTCAACGAACAAATGTTGTACTCTTTGATGTCAAAGAAGCAAGCAGCGACTTGCTTCCACACTTAGACGAAATTTTAGGGCTTTTCGTTGACGTATCTTAGCTTAACGCTAACATTTCGATGACGTGGAGGGACTTTAAATCGTCTACGAGTAAATCATCTCTCTACAACCTTAATCACGTGTTGCTGGCACTGTGTTTTAAGCATCCACCTCGTTTGCATTCATTCGGTAGACATTTCATGGGTATTGTAATCTTCAAAATCATTCGTGTATAATTCGACTTTATTGCATTGATTATTAGATCACAGGACAAAATGATGGCTACACCTTTAAAGATGCACACATACCATATGTTATCCTACAATGCTGACGTAAGTGAAAGCAGTGAAGTAGTATGTATGTGCCATAAACTTGTTTGGTATCAGACATACAGATATATTATCATGCGAACATGGGAGAAAGTGTTTGTATGTGCCCATAAACACAGCATGATCAAGCTGCCCAATTAATTCGCGTATCAGAGCTGACTGTAGAATGTTTCTAGGAGGAATAGTGTACCACTTGCATTCAAATAACAGGGCAATAACAAAGGTCAAAAGTGGACCCTAAAGGACAAAGGCTGGAGACAATTGCTCAATAACTATCGGTTTCAATACCGACAGAAATTACTGCTGTTAGTGAATGCAGGTCATTGTCAGTTTCTGAGCGAACATTGCAAAGCTAACTGCATACTGGAGTAGGGTACCTGGCAAAAGACCGTGGCTCACAGGCGTACTTAAAAATGCACATCATCAATGGTCCAAGCAACACAGAAACTGGACGGTAGCTCACTGTAGGTGTGTAGTGCAATTCTAAGAGTCGAGATTTTGCTTATTTTCAAATCACGCAAGGGGTCGAATTCACAGACTGTCGAATGAGGCGTTTAGTACTCATTTCGTGAAGGATGTAATTCTGGTCAGAGATGGTCACCGTGATGGTTTACGTACCATGATTAGTGCCCACTTTTTGAGGTTACTGGATGCTTATTCCTACAATCTCGTCAACCAAGCTGCATTTCTTTTACATATTCGTGATAGGTATGCTGTGGACATTCCATCTTACTTCACAGGACTGTACGCGTACGTTCGTGGTTTGGCTAATACTTACTCACCCTATCGCACCTCACCTGTCCCTCTTAATCGTCTGATCTTAATCTCATTGAAAGTGTCTGGAACAATTTGGAACGCCGAATGAAACTTAGCAAATACAATCCTCGCAATTTGTTACTTTTACGGGAACCAGTCTTCAATGAATGTGTTTAGATGAATATGTCATACCTAAAAAACTTCTGAATTCTCTCCCTCGCTGAACTGAGGCCGTTGCCAAGACTAAACACAATGTTAAATAGTTTTAGAGTGATGTCTCGTGAGGGTGACTTATTTTTATCCGTTCTGCTTGATTAGAAATCATGCAGAGCTTTTGGATTACAGTATAGTCCTTCGACAGGTGTATGGAACCACATTCCTAAGGGAAGTCCTAGTGCCGTTGCAATCTTTTTTAAGTAAAAATAGGCCTACAGATTTTGCAACTGTCTCCCGCTAACCTGAACACCGGCATGTGATCGGAGGTGTCGCCTGTGCTACACACTCACATGTTGCATTGGATGTTTTAAAGTATAATGTAGACAACCACGTTCTGTGTGAAGATGAACGTTTTCTTGATAAGAGACTGTTCCGCATTTGCCTTCGGAGAGTACGAGAACTTTCTCTAGGAATGAGGTACTAAAATCACTACCAGAGAAGAACTCAAGACGTACTCGAATATAATTCTTTCTGCGATGTTGGTGAAGCGCGACCTCCCCCTTCACTGCCGAATGAGAATACGAGTAATCTCAGAAATTTTTGTTCTGCCATTCGCTAGTAGCTTGTGTCTGGTAATGATGCCATTCCAAATGGAAAAAAAAGAAAAAAGTCCCCCTGTGATATTAAGAGCAGCGTAAGCAAGTGACAGTGACTCGCGATTCTAATATCAGCAGTCGCCGATAATCTACCTGAGATGATATTGACGATGTGTCCTGCGTGTAGTCTAATAGGACTGGCTCCGTGATGTGCAAAAGTGATGAGAGTGGATGATGCGTAGACAACAAAATGATGGTCTCCAGTTGCGTTCTTGTGTTTCGAGTTGGTTTTCCATAGTATTTGGACTACCCCCAACGTACACATTGCATCCACCATCCTGATGCTGTTAATACCCGGCCGGCCGGTGTGGCCGTGCAGTTCTAGGCGCTTCAGTCCGGAACCGCGCGACCGCTACGGTCGCAGGTTCGAATCCTGCCTAGGGCATGGATATGTGTGATGTCCTTAGGTTAGTTAGGTATAAGTTCTAGGGGACTGATGACCACAGCAGAAGTCCCATAGTGCTCAGAGCCATTTGATTTTTGTTAATACCACAGTTGATTGTCAGTATCACAGTCCACAGCCTCAGTCACAACCGCTACTACTAATTTACAATTTTTTCATTTTTTTGTTAGTCACCTTAACTACTAGTCGACTTATTAACAACATCAGATCTGATCCTACTACGGTGCGATCGTATCACTAATGCTATCTTTTATCTATGTAGAAGATAAATATCATGGCAGTACTAATCACATACTTCGACATTGCAGATACTTACCTATCCGAAATCTTGTCACAGCTAAGTATTACTATCGCTGACATCCACAATAATTATCAATGCGTATGCCATGTTGGGTCGCATTATATGACCATTCGTTAAGCCATGAAATTAGTGTCTGAAGTTCTATTGGGAAATAAGTATACGGATATACACTGAAGTGCACAACTTACGTCTAACCGTAATTTCGGCTTGATGAGTTACTGTCAAGTAACATAGCTCGATGAAACCCACACCAATCAGAGAAAGATCTGCTACAGCAAAGGACAGACGATAACTGAAAGAAATGAGCAATGAGCCTAACAGAAATGACAATTTTATTCCAAGAAATAGTTACACCTTGATCATCGCGATTCATAATTTCAAAAGGCGGGACATAGTTCTCAATAGGGTGTGCCGATACCACATTCTCTATAACGATCTGCCATGATGGCCAGTGTTTATTAGGAGTTCTTGTGGGAGGGCGTTTTATTCCTCCATCAGTAAGGTTGACAACTTCTAGATAGTCGTTGATGCATGTGGTCGTGTTGCAGTACGTCTTCCCAACGCATCCCACACGTGTTCGATGGGATTTAAGTCGGAGGAAAGATCAAGCCAGTCTATTCGCCGAATATCCTTTCATTCCAAGAGTTCATCCAACTGCGCTCTTCGATGGGGTCGTGCATCACCATCCATAAAAATGAAATCAGTGCCGAATGCACACCTGAACAGACAGGCATGGGGAAGGAATGCGCTATCGCAATAACGTAGAGGAGTGTGTCTACAGTGTTTAAAGATAGGGGGGTCAGTCCACTCGTGCAATATTGTGCCTCCTCACACCATAACACCTTGGCAACCAAAGCGACCATGTTCGAAAATATAATGAGAGCATTACGTGTTTTCCTCTCTCGCCATTAAGCGTATGTCCAGAATCATTATTGAAACTGAATCTGATCTCACCCGAGAAGAGCATGCAAATTAACTCCTTGTTAGTCCAGTCTCTATGCCCTGGGAATCATCCCAAACAATGTCGCCGGTGTGCTGGTATTAACGGAATGCAACGTAATACTCGTCGGTAAAGAGACCACGTCGATGCCGTCGCCGTGCCACTAAGGAGCTTGAGATCGTGTTTCTTTCATACCTGTTGATGTGGTTGTAATTGCACCCACTCCTTAACGTGGGCTCCCTTCTTTCCAGTTCCACAATACAGCCATAGTCTGTTGTTGTAATTGATCGTGGTCTACCAACTCTCCCTCGGGTAGGGGTATCTGTGGTTCGGAACGCTCAACATGCACAGGAAACAATGACGTGAGCAATGCCAAATTCCTGGGCTACACTCGTCCTTCATCCAGTTTGCCGATGATTCTTCCCCGTGTAAAGTAATCCAGAATTTGTCACCGGGCCCTGTTGTGATGAAGTATACCACCACAGTGCACCGTAACTGCTCGCTAATTGATACTGTTTTTTCCCGTTCCTTCAACTGCCTCGTGTTGCGGGGCCAGCCCATTTTGCGTGAAGCAGGCTGACCTCACGCCATATGACGTCCAGCCTTCAAATGCACAACTGAGAGCCCTCTGGCAAGACGATCACGCATCTTCATTCATTTACACCGAATTGTTAATATTTTACGTTGATTGATCTATTTCTTCCTTAAGTAATGCCATCAGTGTAGCTCTCAGCCAGCACTCATTACCGCTATTGCTGCCATGCGTATGGATTACTACGAGATATGAAAATGTTTGTTTGCTTGGTGACGAAAGGCTGTCGATATTTCTGTATGTGTGCGTCTGTGGAACATGTAAATCTGGTGTTGACTAACGTCATAGTAAATAACGTTCGTGGGAACTGAGGTTCTCTGCGTGATACTGTTGTCAGAAATGAATATAGAGTACGAAGAGGCGCCAAAAACAAGTGGCATGCTAAAGTGGATCAGCTCACTTCTAAGTAAAAAAGGGAATAAAGAGACTGTCTGTTCGTCGTAACGACTTAACGAATGGGGCTATGAAGCAGATTGTTGGTGTCAGCAGTCATGCTGACGACGACGTGTCAGCAGAAACGCTTTAACTTGTGGATTGTGCCAAATCTGAATTGCTGCTGGTTACTGACTAGTATCGTCCCCTCAAGGAACACTTTCGGTGTTTCAGAGGACTAATCGACGTCGGTGACACACGCGAGAAACTTCGGATGAACAACACTGTGTGGCGCTCGGGGCAGCCGTGCGGTCTTAGGCGCCTTGCCATGGTTCGTGGGGCTCCTCCCGTCGGAGGTCCGAGTCCTCCCTCGGACATGGATGTGTGTGTTGTCCTGAACGTGAGTTAGTTTAAGTTAGATTAAGTAGTGTGTAAGAATAGGGACCGATGACCTCCTCAGCTTGGTCCCATCAAACTTACCACAAATTTCCAAATTTACCAAAATTGTGCAATCATTGTACAACAAATAAAAGGTGATGGGGTCAGAAAACGTGTGACTATTATTATCTAGATGAGGTCCAATTTTGCTACCAACACATTCTAGGAGGTCTCCCCTTAAAAGGATAGTATATTTCAACAAGATAATGTGCTTTGGTATGAAGCTATAAGTTCCCACAAATACCTGTAAGGCTACGATTTAGCCTTGCAAGAAATTCCTCTTCAATGTACTATCAATTTCGTGAGGATTGCCACCGAAAGATATGTTGTGGAAAACAAAGCACTTTCCTTCATAAAGTCTTATATTATCTCGTACTTTCGGTGTATGTGTATTTGGAGATATATTTGTCGACGTTATCGTAATGCTTTAGTAGTGTGCTTGTGTTCTACGTTCACTGCGTAGTAGTGACACTGTCCATTAGTGAAAGTGTACGTAGTGACACTAGCACACAATTTATTTGTGTATTTAACTTGATTAGGTTAGGACCTTCAGATATTCTCTTAAATCAGGTCTTCATGTTACATGTACTGAATTGCTGGACTCAGACTTCATTCGAATAACGACAACGGCTGTAATGTTTTAAATAATAAGAAGAATATTTTTAACAGTGATGGAGAAAAGATGATTTAAACTAATTTTATGCATGTCTATATTAGGACAAAGTAGAGCAATGATTTATTGTAATAATCGTAAATTCAGTTAGTGCTACTACAAACATGAAGAAAGGAGAGAAAAATAAGAATGTATTTTAGTGGGTGGAAATAAGAAAGAGAAATGCACTATCCGCGTCCTCTTGCCGTCAGCACGTTTGGTACTTTTTCAGTATATGGCAAATCCTCCAACGTATAGGGTCACAACATGGAAGGAGGCCATTATCCTTTAACAAAGTACGTGTCTCCTACGCAAGACGTGGCCTGGAAGTGTCCAGCTGAAAAATGACTCGCCAGACAAGCGCCTCAGCTTCTACCGTCTTTAGGTCCTTGACGTAAGGTGGAGCGGACGCTCTCAGTTCAGTGAAGTCTGTGGACGTGACTGCAGTCCTACCAATAGTGTAAAGCGCAGTGCTCAATAAGAAGAAGAAAAAGTTAGCCACGCTGTTCATCTGTTTTTCTCCGTAGACAAGAAAATGCGAACAACTTGCTACTCTACCTACAGCTAATGTCCCTGGCATTTTAACTTGAATCATATACCCTGAAAAAGTAAAAGTAATCAACTTTGAATGTTAGAAGTTATCCAACAAGTACAATTACTCTGTTCCGTCAGAAAAAGATCGTGATGCAATATTTCCAACATGCTTCATGTACACAATATAGCCGTAATTCAGGAACTGATAAAATTTCAAAAATATTCTGTAATGTAACTGAGTCATTTTCAGCAACTGATATCAAATGTAGCAGATCCATTTTCGGCCTACTGTCTTATAGACATCCTGGATGGTATAATCTAGTTTTAGGTCAGTCGTTAAGAATTAGGTACTTATTACATTTGATATTGTTCTTGATGGATTGTTAAGTTGATGTACAGTTGCCAGGGGCTTGTTGTAGTTCTCACCTATGGATTATAATTGGAACTGTATTAAAGATGATACGGGAGATATATTTTACGAAGTAGAGATAGGGGGTGGAGGATGGATGTTGATTTGCAGCTAGTTAAAGAAGACAGGTAGGAAGAATAAATTTCTTCATCGATTTAATAAGCAGGAAGTATGAGTCCGTTGAAACTGACTTGCGACATGGTTTGAATATGTGAAGGGGATGAAATGTGCATATGTTGGTTGATACGCGGTAGCAGCGAACTTTTGACCAATAGTGGATAAGCGATCGAATTTTGCTCGATTATTCGGATGCATGTGATATTGGGAAATATCTACAATTCTGAGGAAGACTGATAAGTGACTTACTTGGTAAAGGGCGAGCATGGGAAAGAGTAGGAGAATGCGGTCGGTGAGATGAGGATCATGCCGTCCAAGCAGAATAGAAATTTCACGAGGAGGTGGTAATTTTGATGTGAGTGGGGGGCTGAGTCAATTGAAGCTTCTGTGGTTGATACTACTGATGTCGCCGCTGGAATTCTTCTCGAACTGATGCTGCGCTCAAGTAGATGTACTGAGAATAGCTGTGTTGAAAATGATTTCGATGGTGAATTTCACAAACGTAGAAGAGATTTTACGGTTTGAAGTTCAGTCGACAATCAGGTCATTAATGATCCGAAACACGCTCGGATTTAGGTAGGATTGTGAATGAAACCAAACATGTCCTTTTCACAGTAACCACTCTGCATTTGCCTTAAGCGATTCAGGGAGACAAAGGAAACCCTATCCCTAGACGTCTGGACCGGGCCTTTAACCTCCATCCTCCCAAATGCGATTCCAACTTCCTAACAACGCACCACCTTTTCGGAAATACTGTCATGACACAACTAGAGAACATGAAAATACTGATAAGGAAGAGAAGAAAGTTGTATTGGTGGGAGTAGAGGGAGGACGAGACGTGTAGATGATCGAAGTTAGTCGCTTTTCCGTACTTATGTTCACGAAGCTATTTATGGAAACGGCTTAATTATGAAGAAGAACTACGACCATCGTGACGATTATTAATGGAGAATGAAGTCCATTAGCTGGAGATGGACCAATGCGGGACCGTCAGAGAAGCATGAGACGATATTAGTCAGTAAGTTTTCATACTCTGATCTGAATGTCCTACGGTTTGGTATGATTATAACGTTGTATTGCACTTTCGACAAATACAGCAACTTACAGTCTAAAAAAATCACTGACAGGTGGCGTTCTCAGGGATTAACATTTGTTACAGCACTCAGAATCCGACTATTACCCACAAATAAAACTGTATTGGTAACGGGTGTGTTTTCTTTCGACCTTTCCTTCCCCTGCATGATCTTAGAATTAAATATAAGTGTTCAGTCGTGAATTTATACCAAATGTTTGGATGTATGTTAACAATGCAGTAAACAGCTACACTTTTTTCCTTTTTAAATGAATCCTAAGCAGTGAAACGACACAGGGAAGGAAGACCCACTGATATCTAGGTGAGTGTCAGTATAAGCGAGAATCAATATTAGCTCAGCTGATGAGCCGGGCAGACATCTATGAGCAGACTCCAGAGTGACTACTTACAGTGCATGCACAATACACAAACTCTAAACAAAAAAGTAAAATTTAACTACAATGTCCGTCGTAACTGAGAACTGCCGTAGGGAACTTAAAGATAGGTATCATTTAGTCCATAGTGTCAGTTTCCATGAAATCAGATTTCCTGCTGATTAAGACTGTAAGAGTTGTTGAGACAAAAAATTCCCAGACACAGTCACAAAATGCATGTGCATCACAATTATATTAAACAATATGTTGAAGTGTTTCAGAGTTAAATGAACTGAGCGCAGTCAAGTAATATGGCTAATGCAATTCATGGTCCATAAAAGACTGCTGAATATTCAGTCCGTTCTTATATTTAATGTGTAATTCAGAACCAAACAGCCTTTCTTGTTATAAAGTTATTAACCGTTTTCTTTAAAGTGAAGTCTTTTCAAAAACTTCAGTTTTCATCTTTAAATTAAGGAGTCTATATCACGTATAGCAAAATAAAAGTTCTTCAGTTCAAACTGAAAGAAAGTGCCACTAAAAGTCTGGGAACTCTGAATCTGTAGTATTCAATTATATGAAAATGACTCAGTGATAAAAACGCCAGTCACATTCTTAATCACATATTATTAAAGGGTTTTCACTTCATTGTGGAGAAATATTTTCATAACGTCTAGTCTAATAAAAGTGATCATCAACAACCTACTCATATGTTAGTATTAATTACAGATCATCTGTTTCAATTTTGTTTCAAGATATGTACACTTTTTTGCTATAAGAATGAAAAATTACTCCTTGCAAATGATCTAAGTAGAGGGACAGTGGGCATAGTGGACAGAAAAGTGCTGACACCGGCATCATTGCATCCCCAAGGCCATGACATGTCATTCCCAGAATTCTGACATCAAGATGTAACTGAACTGTAAAGGCCACCTCCACCTCTCGGCCCCAACTCAACCACCTCCTCCCCCAACAACTCTGCCCCCCCCCCCAATCGCTGAACTATTTTGCAAGCAGTGCGGTTTTACTGACACTGTGTTGTAGAAAGCTAATGAAGCCTAAAACTGTGACTTCATGAACATTTTATTTTAATATGTGTATTATTTGTAAAAGTATATGATGGTGGCAGGGTCGCCATCATTTATCCACTGTCTGCACCTACTTTGCTGATCTCAGGTTTCTTTATATGGATACAGACAGTTTCAACTACTGTTTAAATAGCTGCAATCCAAATGAAGTAATTAGGTACAATCAAAGGAATTCGACAGATTTTGATATATGGTCGATAATACTTACGGCATTACACCTCTAAACAAGAAGGTTATTGGCCTGATGAAAGATGAGGCGAATGGTCCACAGATGTGGAGTTAATGGGGCTAAGATCAAAAACATATGCATACCATATATATGCAGGTGCCACCCAAAGATATGCCAAGGGTGTACATTGTGCAGCTTTATAGGATCTTAACATGAAGAATGGTAAGAAGCGTCTGCTCAGTCGTGATGCATCTTTGCATATGGTACAGCAAATAATCTTTCGGTCACAAGGCCATGAGGTTTATACCACGTTGCAACTAGATGTTGGGCTGTTGTACCTAGGTGACAAATGTTTCATGTGTGCAGATGGGATTGGGATTACTGAGTGCAGTAGTGCCATAGTTAGAATACTGGACTTACATTTGAGAGGCAAATGCTAAGATGGTTCCTTTGAAAGTGCATGACTCCTTCCCTTCTCCATCCTTCCCTACCTGAGTTTGTGCTCTGTCTCTAATAATCTCATCATCAATGGGACGTTAAACACTAACTTCCCTCTCATCCGCCTCCTCATCGCGGGATTGGAATTCTGCCATCCTCAGATTATCCACTTGATTAGCTGTGTGTATGTGTGTCTGTGTGTATGAGTTTGTTTGTGTGTGTGTGCGTGTGTGTGTGTGTGTGCTTGTGTGTGTGTGTGTGTGTGTGTGTGTGTGTGTGTGTTTGTGTGTGTGTGTGTGTGTGTGTGGAATAGATAGATGAAGCATTTGTCATAGTTATTTGTGTATATGTGTAGTCATATAAATGACTGCATGCTGTGTATTATTATGTGCACTATGTACATGTTTCCTTGTCACTACGCATACCTGTATATATGTGTGTGAATCCATGTACATGTGTGAATTCGTGTATGTGTGGTTCTTCCTTCTTGTTCACCTATGGCTGCTTGTTGACAGGCAGTGCAAATACTGTGCATAAAATCCATAGTAGCAGTATTAGTATGATGTATTCCAGCAATCAGTTGCTGTTGTGTAAATATTGTATGTAAAATCTTTCTCTTCTTCCTCTGTTAGTATGATGTACTCTTTTCTCACATATACAAAATGATTTGATTTAGTGTACTGTATCTCTGTGTATTAGCGTTCCTTTTTAAAAATAGAATATTTATTAAAATATACTTTAATGATAATAAAACATAAGTTAATTTGTTATATATCAGTATTATCATTTATAAAAGACCCTGATTCTTCCACCATGAAAGTTATTGTGGGGTGGAAGCAAATATGCATCACTTTTTGAGCATTTTCATTTACACACACACACACACACACACACACACACAAAGGTATAGGTGAAGTTACATAAATTCTGCCTCCACAGATTTTATGTTTATAGGGTTTTCAGATGTATATTTTGATGTTGAATGAACATGGGCATTTATACACTTTTATATTTGATTTATATTCATACTATGTACATGAAAATAGTGAATAAAGTACCAGCTGCCAATTTAAGGATACCAGCAGCTCAGTCTGTCGACTGCAATCAGTAACGCATTGTATAGGTTGATTAAACTCACCATACTTGTAGGTTTAATGTATATAACTGCACCTTCAGGTTTAAATTAAAGCACACTGCCTCTCTGCACATATCGTTAAATGATGCCCCACTTTTTAACACGACAACGCTAATATGAATATGACATGGATTGTAGTAAGTCATCATCTTCCTCTCTATGAAGTCTATTATACTACACAGATATTCCCAATCATGTCACACATACTGCACTCCAGTACCAAGACGTTGAAGTACTCTATCTCAATCAGCACATCTAAGCCACTGCGGAATGCTAGGCCTACATTCACACATTCTATCGTCTTGTAAGCAAAATTGTATGTATTTGTGAATAGTGATATTCTGTTAGCACCAATCTGAGACTCATGTTACAATAACTGCTTCCGTTGTACTGTGTCATAGATAAATGACATTATGTTGCGAACACATCTTGTGGAGAGTGGTTGCTGTTGCTCTTCCTGTAGTTGAGGCGGGAACATCTGCCTATTGTGGTCCAGCAGCACTTTGTCCAGCAATGGAGTAGGGGATCTAATAATAAAAACAAAACCTAAATAAGAACAGATAATGTTATGATGTTATTTGTTTATCAGTAAAAAATAGTTAAAATGGCTCAGAGCACTATGGGACTTAACATCGGAGGTCATCAGTCCCCTAAAATGGCTCTGAGCACTATGGGACTTAACATCGGAGGTCATCAGTCCCCTAGAACTACTTAAACCTAACTAACCTAAGGACATCACACACATCCATGCCCGAGGCAGGGTTCGAATCTGCGACCGTAGCGATCGCGCGGTTCCAGACTGAAGCGCCTAGAACCGCTCCGCCACTTCGGCCGGCTTATCAGTAAAATATACATATCATCATGCAAGGAATTAGTATATCGTTAGCTGGTGCCCTCAGGCATGTTTGTGTGTTTTGCTATTAGTAACCATATTCTTATAACAAAATCAAATACTCAACGATATCTCCAGATTTCCCCCCCCCCCCCCCCCCCCCCCAGCCAACCAGCCGATCACTGTTGTACTGCCGGTGAACTTGTACACCGTAGGAGATGATATCCACAAGTGGGACGTGGGTGTGGGTGTCATTGGGGGATGGGGGGGGGGGGGGGCGGAGGAGGGGTTTGGTTGTTGCAGGCATGTGAGGAGGGAGCACAGAAACATGGGGTGAGGGGCAGAATTTGGGGAGAGACGATGTCATAGCCTTGGGGATGCAATGATATCAGAATTCCTGGAGTGATGATGGCCAGATATCATGACGTCAGAATGTCAAAAATGCTGCTGCCAATATCAGCACTATCCTGTCCAGTATGCCCACTGACCCTTGACTGGTACATACTGTTTGTATTCGTTTATGAACAAACGGCTTTTTCGTGCTGCAGTATTCACATATAATATCCCATAGGTGTTTCGCTTTTTAAATGTAATGCAGATTTACAACAATTTAAGTCATCCTTTTTACCTAAGTGATACAAAATTTATTAGTATCTGCTTTGTTCCTGTTGTGATGATTTCTGTGTTTCTGTTGATGTGATCACTGGTTAAGATATTCACTTGCATTTGCCTTACTGAAATTTCACATAAATTTGGTTAGTAATTTTTCTTTTTTCTGTTTTCTCATATCCCTCTCCCTCTCCCTCCCCCTCTCTCTCCCTCTCCCTTCCCACCACCTTTCAAGAAGAAATGCGTGTGCGTGTGTGTGTGTGTGTGTGTGTGTGTGTGTGTGTGTTCTTGTGGTCACGAAGTAATTTTTATTTACATAATGTATTTTTAATTCAAATGTTACGCGGAAAATGGAAGGGGTAATAAGAAATACAATGTTTATTAGAGAAATGTTATGATAATGATAGGGTAAGTGGTAAAGTGAGGATAGCGTCAGCGAGTCAATGTTGGATGTTGCAAACATAGTTGTCAGGGAGTCAGGGTGTGGCTAAGGGGAGACTTTTTGGTGTTTATACTGATGTATTGAGGGTACAGTGTTTCTACAGACGATCGGATTAGAGTGAGTGATAGGGGAAAGTGTCGTAGTGTTTGTACGACCACCTTTCAGATGTTTTTTAATTATTTTTCTATTTGTTTGAACAATGAACCGTCTGCCACGTTCACATAGTCGTTTAGAGTGTTAGCAAAGCCATGTTGACACCTCTAAGTTGCTGAAATTTATACTACGGGTAATTAAAGCTAGTGAACAATTTTTTCTAATTGTAGAAGATTTAGTTCAAATTCTGGCTACGAAAATAGGCACTGAAGGAACAATGACAAATACAGTAATATCTAAATCGAACATAGATTGCACTAGAGTTAGATTTACTTGTTGTAGTAGGAAAACTGAAAATACAGATGATTTTTATTGCCAAGCGAACGTGGCCATATGCTGGCTGGATAAATGCTGCGACAATTAAAGAAATGACCCCCACGTACGCAGCTACACGGCTAAAATTGTCGTCGGATAAGTAGGGAACCTTGGTCCTATAAAGATTAACTGAGATGTCTGTTGATGGCACAGAAGGTTCAGATTTAAACATATAACTGACGTATTAATAATGTACGACAAAAACAGCTACATTATTATTATCCATAAGATCATCTATGAAAACAATTAAAGAAGGATTAAAAAAAAAACAACATTCGAGTCTAACGTTACATGAGCTTTATATACGGAGACCCTGGCTGGGAACAAAGAATAACAGGATATCAACAACATTAATCCGCACCAGTAAACTGTTATACGTGTTGCAGTTTTCTTTATCGCATTTTCTTACTTTACGTAGATTTCTGCCTTCGGGCTACACTATATAGCGCCACTGATTCGGAGGTCGTGGGTTCGATTCCTCATGACTTCCTCGGATTTTTCCTGTCTGGGGAGGTCCGGAATGCGGTCCATTCACGGGGGGAATGAGAAGCAGCTGTCTTAAATAAACAGCGAAGTTGTATCAAAAAGACAGAAAGGAAACAACGAGCTCTTAGAGACGGAGATAAAGCAAGATTGGTTTGGGGGATGTTGGATAATGAAATCGATCGAATCCTTTGAAAGGGTCCATCTCCACATTCACCTGAAGCGATGCACGGATATCTCTAAAGCCCTATATCTGAATGGCCGAATGGGGATTTGAACAGTCGCCCACATGAATACGAATCAATTGTCTTACCACTACGGACTCTCGCTTGGTTCACATAGAATGGCTTACATAAGGCTGGGACTGACACGATGTGTTTTATACTGCACAGGTCATTAGCGTAATACACTGTTATTCATTAATTAAGGACAAATGACTGTAAGTTATTAAAGTCAGATCTCAGTTATAATGAAATTAGCGAGTATATGGAACACATGACGTGACGTGAAACACAGTTTCAGACTAAAAATTTCTGGTTAACTTAGAACATATTTGAATGTACATTATTTATATCAGTTTTACACGGCCCACGTTACGCCTATATAGCGTGCCATTACTCTAAGCATTAATACAGCAAACATAGTAACGAATGCCGCTGCTAATAAGGATGCCTGTGACCTCCAAGAAAAGTCGATTCTGTTCTTCAGAGCAACGAGAAGATATGTGCTCATATATTCTACTTGTGCTCCTTTTGTGAAACACTACCAAGGTAATAGCATACCTACCATTCATATCAATTGCTGCACGTTTACTGTAATTTTATGTGTTACTGTTCTTTCATCTGACGCAGTTTCATTTATAATTCGTTTCACAATCGCACGGATCTGCTTGTCAAAAATCCCTTAACAAATACGAACAAAGACGTTTTCGACCTTGCAAAATGTGAGTGGAAGGCACAATAACGGTAGAGAAGAATTCTTAGACGTTTTCTCACGTACTGTTAGCAATGATCACAGTGCGAGGGAGAATTTCTCGCATCACGACTCACAGAAATTGCTGAACCTGAAAAACACCCGTTTCTTTGTACTGAATATGAAAGGAAAGCTCGCTTTTTCAGAGTTGTAGCTCGAAGCTTCGTTATAGCGAATGCCCCACTGCGCTGCAAGCTGTCATTTGCCAAAAAAGCAGAAAAATATTCTGCGGCATCTGCAGGTGATATCAAACGCGGTGTAAAGTGGCAGATGAAAGATTCAGCAGCGCATAACAACATGCCGTCACAGACGCTCATAAATAAGGTATAAATTTTGAAAGCTCCGGTTCTTCAGCAAATGTGCGCGGTCTGCCGAAGACTGTCGCTACGACACATCACAGCACGCTGCGGATTTTCTTCCGACCCTTTAGTAGAGAAAATACTTCGTAGGTGAAAGTGACGTTGTCTTAGTAGCTATGCTTTCTGGATTCAGGCAAAAGCATTCTGTAATAGTAAGTTACTATTGTTCCACGTCACCCTGATTATTTTCTTCGACAAACACAAGAAAACTGTGGGCCGTCGGCAGCAGAATTTTTTGACGATTATTTCTCTGAAGTGAGCTGCGAAAATTCTACAGTTTGCAAGCTACATATGTTCATAACAAAGTCATGTGCACAAGTAGGTCAAAAAATCTAGTGGCAAGACATAAATCACAAAAATTCTGTTAAACTGTACCGTGGGCTACAAAAGCCCTTCATGCAAAGAATTAACATACTTATTTTACTTCTTGAAATATTATTTAGAGGGAACTAATTAAATCATCTACTATACTTTGTGATATTGGACACTTAGTTAATGGGTACTGCGAGAAAGAAAATGAATTTATGGAGTATACAGAATCACTTAGTAGCCTTCGCCACATTTGTTTTTAGGTGAGCTCACTGTCTGGACTTCAAAGAAAAAGTGCTCCCCCAGCCAATGTGATTGGGCGCCAGTAAGCGAGTTCATTTAAGAAGTTTATTTGCAACATCTGAAGAAGAACGAAACCTGTCAAAATCATGCAGGAAATGTGGATAATCAGCCCAGTGGAACATACTGAAATGTCAGTCACGTTTAAATAATAACAGAAATCAAAAATTAAACTTGTCAGTGACCGAGTGTCTCCGAGTTACCAAAACTTGAAATTATCATTACCATTGGCTTTCATACGCATAGTTTATATTAATATATCACCGTTGAAATTCTGAAACTCTAAATCTTCGTTCTACGATTCGTGCAGTATTTTGCAATATCACTCAAGCAATGGAAGTTCATGTTTCCTAGAAGTATTTTCCATCACACGTTCCACTGGCACTATTCATGCGCGAATAATGTACCTCAGATAAACATTTCCTTGTATATACTGTGACTAAAGAGTGAAGAGTATAGAATTTGGTAAATTTTCATGGTGGTGAGCAGAGAGGAGTGGGTACGGCGCACTGTTTTATGTAACCTGTAATATTTCGCCTCACGTTGGGTACCATAATGAAATATTATGTCTGCAGTTCTGGTCCTATCACCACGCGCCAGCTGTTGCATCATCCGTACACGTAAACATATACTGTTTTCGTAAAATGCATGTTTATGGTATAATTAATTGGTATGGGGATAGTTTATGGTTCGAATGGCTCGGAGCACTTTGGGACCTGAATTCTGAGGTCATCAGTCCCCCAGAACTACTTAAACCTAATTAACCTAAGGACACCACACACATCCATGCCCGAGGCAGTATTCGAACCTGCGACCGTAGCGGTTGCACGGTTCCAGACTGTAGCGCCTAGAACCGCTCGGCCACTTCGGTCGGCGCTAGTTTATGGTTAAAGGGTTCAGTTAATTTATTTTGGGCGCCTGGTAGATGAAATCATGGTACAGTGTGCACAGAAACCTGAAAGACAGATATGGGGTACCCGTGTGCCAAATTTTCTTCTCCAAGGCCCCACACAAACACAACTACTGTTACAAGGTGTTCCAAACTCGTGGTGATATTTTCATCACATGCCAAATAAATGGTTCCAGAAACACGTCATGATCAGAAAATCTGTGCTTGGAAGCGGCAGGCTTTTGTGCTTCCGGCCATGGAAAGTTTCTCCTAGGACGTCCAGTTTCCTATGACACTTTAATTTCTAGCGGCACCTTTGGTGCATTTGTGTTACCCTATCACACTCATTCTCCATAGACTGATGTCTCTTATGTGAAATTGGACGGCTTAGAGTTCAGATAGGTAAGGTATTCCGACAAACAGCTGACATGCCGTTTCTAATTAGACATCTTGTTGTCGCAGTATGACTTCCTTTCCCACGAATTGACAATGTAAGCTGTTTCGGACACTGTGGCTGTACCAATGATTGGAATCATATTAGAAATAAACAGACTCACCTGTATATTAACACCTCACTCCTACGTTAACCATCACAATCTTACACTGAGGAGACAAAACATTATGAACACCTGCTTAATAGCGTGTTGATCCACCTTTGGTAAGCAGTACAACAGCTAATTGTGGATGATAGGGACTCAAAATATCCTTCTTAGGTTTCCGGTGTTATGGGACACTAGACTTCTAGACGCGGGCCACGCAATTCCCGTAAATTACAAGCTGGTGGTTCGTGGGCACTGAGCTGGCTCCCTATTTTGTCCCGAATGTCTCCCACCTGCTTGGCGTTAGGCGAATTGATGGTCAAGATGTCAGCGCTAATTCACTGCTATCTCCCTCAAACCACAGCAGCACGATTATGGATTTTAGACACGGACAGGTATTTTACTGGAAGATGCAATCGCTGCTGGGGAAGATATCAAGCGTGAAGAGATGCAGATGGTTTCACCTAATTTTCACGTAGCCCACAGCTATTATGCTGCCTTCTATAACTGTCACAAGTCGCACTGAAGTTCAGGTCGATGTACCCCGTAGCATAAAACTGCCTCCACCGGTTTCCGTATGTGGAGAAGTGTATGATTCGACCTGACGTTAGTCTCGATGACGGAGCATCGACAATGGACAAGATGTACAAAAATATGTATGCAAAACCTGCGGAAAGAACCCCGGTTTGTTGGGGGTCTTAGTGCTCTGTTTTTATTTGAGCTAGAAACATGGGGTAAAATGTTTTTGTTTAGCTCAAACCAGCAGTCGGATGTATCGCCATTCGAACATCTGTATTACTGAGCTATGATACAGTACATTGAGCAAGATTTGAACGACGACCAAGACCTTACGCACACCAAAATTGTGTGAATTTATTAATTCCTTTTTGAAAATATTATAATAGGGCTGAAATTACAACTCAGCTAATGGCATCATTTGTATGTGCACCGTTCGGATTTTACGTGTAAAATCAGTCACCATTGAATAACTCCGGACTGGAGCGAGACTAATGGTTGAAATTTGGTCCACCGGTGTATCGGTCCTCCGTTTAAGACACGTTTTAACAGCTTGAATGTATCTTGCTTCACTTGGATTTTATTTGCAAAAGACATTATTGTTTGGAAAGTTTTTGAAGCACGCCACTTGTGTACTTTAATCTGGTACGAATAAGTTCTAACTTTGCTCTAAGGTAGACAAATGGAAAAAGTCAAAACGATTTTTTCTATCCAATAATCGATCGAGATACAATGGTTTAAAGGGTATCTAAATGTAGGACTCAAAATTCGGTCTCTCGTGAACTGAATAAACGGAAGCGGTTTTAAAGGAATCAAATAATTAAAAAATGCATCCTTAGGGTATAACTGAAAGTTCACTTCAAAAAAACGAAGTGCATTGAGATTCTATACGCAAAAAACGTTTTGTGTGAGGTGTTTTCTTACGTGCACCACTTCTACATTTCTGACACGGTATAGCGGTGTAAAGTTGCACATAATATGCACATAAAATCCGGTTTTACGCGAATCGCACGCGCTGAGACGGTTTGAAGTGATTCAGATGAAAATAAAACTATATTCTTACGACAGTTATAAGCAGATTTTGCTAAAATCTTTCATCGTTCAGGTATTACGTACGAGAAATCACGTGTTCGCACATGAATTTGTGTTTCGTAAAAATGCGTTGATTTTAAGCACTGAATTTGTATATAATTAACAAAATTGCTTATTGCAGCTAATTATCGTTTCGTAGTTTGTAACCTAAGGATTTTATTCACCAGTGGCTTAAAATCATCAATAAATCTTCGGACGTGCACAAAAAATAAAATAAAATAAATTAAAAAGAGTGCTTATAGCAAACCAGAATTATTCCCAACCCTGTACAAAATGGTATACTATTTTCTCTAGCATTCAGAGTTTTATCGATGACCACGCAGAAAATTAAATTAACAAGAAAATTGCTATAAAAATAACTGTAAGAAGAAGATCACCCTTTTTCTAACCTAAAGAAAGTGCTTTACTGTGATTTCTTCGAAAGCTTTCTCGTAGAAAATTAATTTTTGAGCAAAACAATTGAAATCCGCCTACTCTCGTGCAGGACTGAAAAGTTGGTAGCATTTTGTCGTGCATATATTGTTTTACAGTTCTTCTGCTTATTGCAGCCAATCTTACTCATACTTAATTCGGATTAAATGTTCCAACATTTCACGCCAAAATTATAATGTTTCTAGCAGCAGTTTCTCAACCTACAATCTTCATTGCTCTATACTTTAAATAAACAATGACAAAAATTTTAAGATAAGAGATAATGACAAAATGAATGATTTTCTATAGTTTATTATTTGTTGCGTGAACAGTTCAGCTTGCGATACAGTAAGGTTTTATGTTAGTTTATCTATGTAATATGGTGGTGTCGTAAGCTTTTTCTACGTAATATAAACTATTTATGTACTTATTGCAGTTAACCTTGCATGGTATTTAAATTTCATTCGGTATCGTATTTAGGTTTGCTGTTCTTTGTTCACTGTATTGAGTCTTTATGGCTACTTTTCAAATGTTTGCGTATCCAGCTTCATGCGTAAATGAACAAAATGTGTGCAACTATAAAAAATTAAAAACAATATAAAACTGAACATAGTTTTAAAAAATTAGACAAGAACCTCCCGAAGGCATGTGACCTTGACGTGGTGGTGAAGCTTTTATGCTTTGAAGACACAGTAGGCTACATTGGACAGTTTCTACCATACTAGGCAGATAACCGTGGAGGAGCCAGATTAACCACGTCCAACTCAAGAAACATTGTTCGAAAAACAATGAAAAAAATAATAAAACCTATATCGGATCGGTCGTCCTTCTAGTCCCTCTATGGCCGTCTGATATCAATATCATGGTAGAGTAAATGTTGGGAACCGGAATGAAAAATGCTCCAATCATCGCACAAAAAAACGCGAATATGACCCGGGCTGTGTTAGGGATGCAAAAGAAGGGAACCAGCTTTTCGACTTATGTGGCAGTTTCAAACACATGTAAATCAAAGCATCTTGACATATCCGCACTTTGTTACGAAGTAAACCTACTTCCCCAGCCCACTGAACTCTCTTAGCTGCAAGCCGGCCGCGGTGGTCTCGCGGTTCTAGGCGCGCAGTCCGGAACCGTGCGACTGCTACGGTCGCAGGTTCGAATCCTGCCTCGGGCATGGATGTGTGTGATGTCCTTAGGTTAGTTAGGTTTAAGTAGTTCTAAGTTCTAGGGGACTAATGACCACAGCAGTTGAGTCCCATAGTGCTCAGAGCCATTTGAACCATCTCTTAGCTGCAGGATGCTGTCACACCTACAACTTTCAACTTATAAGCTAAAGTCCCCAATCTTGTGTCCAAAACTCTAAAGATTCGCCAGCCATGGAAACAATATATAATATCATATGGCTAAAGAGAATACATGTAATAGCTAAAAACACTTTTGGAGGGACTAAATTTCTTGGGGTTGATTTATACCCGGGGGGACGCTAAAACTATTTTTTGACTTCTCGGTAGGGCGTGAGGTCGGTCTGACTATTTTCCCGAAGGGAACATTTCTCACCCAAACCCACCCCCTCTTTCATGTATGGTGAGTGGTGTAAGAACAAATAGATGCAAATTTATGTGCTTCTAGAGACTCGTATGCATCTACGATAGGAAACAACCGAGGGTGGGAATGCATCTATAATAGGAAGTTTCCTAGAGTGAGGATTCGTACATCCTTAACGGTCTGTCATATTGCACGACAGGACAAATGTCATGTTGGATGACATGATGACATGTCTCATGTTAAATGTCGCGTTATACGATATGACATCACGTATCATGTTACTTTACTTGACACTGTGCATCATATTGCATGACATAGGTGCTAATGCTAGCAAATAAAAAAGCGCGATTATGTCAAGATGTTTTGATTTAAATGTCTTTGAAGCTGCCAGATAGGTCGAAAAGCTAGTTGTGTGCTTTTGATTGCTAACTCTGCTCAGGACATAATCGCCTTTCCTTGTGCTATGACAGGAGCATTTTTCATTCTGATAAGAGACTTGATTTCGCCGACCAGGTGACATGTTCCACTGATCTTCTGTGCGTTCGTGATGGTCCCGTCTGCAGTGCTGTCGTAATCTCCGACGTCTTTGCCACAACACGGGAACCTGTAGGGGTCGTCGCTGTTTAGCCCCGTGTTCAACGATGCGCACTGAACGATGTGCTGCGACATATTTGTGCCAGCATCAGCGCTGTACTCTGACATCACATCTGCCATCGATCGCCGCCTATCCTGATCTGCAGACAGGGCAACCTCTGATCACCACGTGTTGTGGTGAGGCGTAGACCGCCACTATTTTTTCACCTAGTAGTGGCTTCAGCGTTCTTCAACCACTTTTCGCAGATGCTCACGATAGTAACACACGAAAAGCTAATGAGCTTCACCATTGGGGAGATACTCTTTTCCAGATGCCAGGCCACAATTATCAGGTCTTTGCCAAATCTGTATATGTAACAGGATTAAAATGGTGCGCGGTGGGCAACATTCGTAATGTTTCGGCTGGCCAGTGTATGCACATGGAAGTATGGATATGTCCTCTATTACTTACAGTCCAGTTAATTACAATCTTCATTTTATACATATACAGGTAATAAAAATTATCTATATGATGTGAGGTAATGTCTTTTGGATTTAGAAATCTGAAAAACGTTAGAGAGAAGTCAAGTCCTCTAACTCTAACATAATATTCGCCATATTTCAGTGCTGCTTTCAGAGAATCCTCAGAATAATATTGTTACACCATCTATTTCAACACTCACAAATATTTGTCTCTTTTTTTCAATTGTTGTCAATCTTCATATCACTGCATGTGTAATTTAACATTCACACGGCGAGGTAATGAAGCTGCTGAGGTAATAAGTAGACTGTTTATTTGTGGAAGGCATGGCACACGTGCACAAGATCAGCTCTTCAATTTGTACACTAATGAGTAGCTGGTCGAGAAGCCTGGGCGCCCCATAGACTACAGCTTGACACTACTGTGATGCGTACGGAACTGGAGGTGGGGCTGAAAATGTTTGGGCGTTACTTCAGTATTAATCTACATGATGAAAGGAACTATGGTTGAGGTAATTTATAATGGTATACGGAATGTATATCCGGCCACGCATTATGAAAATCCTGTTGTACATTTAGGAGGGTTAACAATGGGTGCTCCTGTTCAAGGAAGCAGTCAATCAGTTTAGAAACGGCACTGATAAGCCAAACAATGTACATTATGTCACACTGGAAACAAACTTACAAGCTATTGTAAAAAAGTAGAAGCAAAACAGACAGTTGTTAATTATGTAGACATGTCATCGGAAGGACTTTTATATGAATCAATGAGGTAAACAGTCCGTAGAGTCACATTTAATACCAAAGTAATTAGCTACGTCTGAAGTCACTAATGTGGAGAAATACGTCGAAGTAAACCACGGTTAGTACAGGCTAGGTTGGCAGTATAACTGTCCGCAGCTCGTGGTAGTGCGGTAGCGTTCTCGCTTCCCGCACCTGGGTTCCCGGGTTCGATTCCCGGCGGGGTCAGGGATTTTCTCTGCCTCGTTATGACTGGGTGTTGTGTAAGCACTATCTGGTTTTCTAAGGCCGGCCGTAGTGACCGAGCGGTTCTAGGCGCTACAGACTGGAACCGCGCGTCCGCTACGATCGCAGGTTCGAATCCTGCCTTGGGCATGGATGTGTGTGATGTCCTTAGGTTAGTTAGGTTTAAGTAGTTCTAAGTTCTAGGGGACTGATGACCATAGATGTTAAGTCCCATAGTGCTCAGAGCCATATGAACCATTTGGCAGTATAACTGTCCCAGGCCAACCATAGTGATAATCAAAAGATCCATAGAAAACAATCATCAATGCTAAAGAAATATACACTGGAAAAGGGTGCCTGTGTATGCAGGTCTCCGCCAAACACTCAGTTCACAGTTCACAGGGGTCCACAACAAACAGATAAGTAGCCAGGGTGCAAGAAACACTACCCATGACTGCCCGCTACTCGTGGTTCGGTAACTAGCTTGTTGCAGCGTAGTCTGGAGTTTCTGCAGCACTATCTGCGTCCGATATCATCGCCGAATTTATACACTCCTGGAAATGGAAAAAAGAACACATTGACACCGGTGTGTCAGACCCACCATACTTGCTCCGGACACTGCGAGAGGGCTGTACAAGCAATGATCACACGCACGGCACAGCGGACTCACCAGGAACCGCGGTGTTGGCCGTCGAATGGCGCTAGCTGCGCACCATTTGTGCACCGCCGCCGTCAGTGTCAGCCAGTTTGCCGTGGCATACGAAGCTCCATCGCAGTCTTTAACACTGGTAGCATGCCGCGACAGCGTGGACGTGAACCGTATGTGCAGTTGACGGACTTTGAGCGAGGGCGTATAGTGGGCATGCGGGAGGCCGGGTGGACGTACCGCCGAATTGCTCAACACGTGGGGCGTGAGGTCTCCACAGTACATCGATGTTGTCGCCAATGGTCGGCGGAAGGTGCACGTGCCCGTCGACCTGGGACCTGACCGTAGCGACGCACGGATGCACGCCAAGACCGTAGGATCCTACGCAGTGCCGTAGGGGACCGCACCGCCACTTCCCAGCAAATTAGGGACACTGTTGCTCCTGGGGTATCGGCGAGGACCATTCGCAACCGTCTCCATAAAGCTGGGCTACGGTCCCGCACACCGTTAGGCCGTCTTCCGCTCATGCCCCAACATCGTGCAGCCCGCCTCCAGTGGTGTCGCGACAGGCGTGAATGGAGGGACTAATGGAGACGTGTCGTCTTCAGCGATGAGAGTCGCTTCTGCCTTGGTGCCAATGATGGTCGTATGCGTGTTTGGCGCCGTGCAGGTGAGCGCCACAATCAGGACTGCATACGACTGAGGCACACAGGGCCAACACCCGGCATCATGGTGTGGGGACCGATCTCCTACACTGGCCGTACACCTCTGGTGATCGTCGAGGGGACACTGAATAGTGCACGGTACATCCAAAGCGTCATCGAACCCATCGTCTACCATTCCTAGACCGGCAAGGGAACTTGCTGTTCCAACAGGACAATGCACGTCCGCATGTATCCCGTGCCACCCAACGTGCTCTAGAAGGTGTAAGTCAACTACCCTGGCCAGCAAGATCTCCGGATCTGTCCCCCATTGAGCATGTTTGGGACTGGATGAAGCGTCGTCTCACGCGGTCTGCACGTCCAGCACGAACGCTGGTCCAACTGAGGCGCCAGGTGGAAATGGCATGGCAAGCCGTTCCACAGGACTACATCCAGCATCTGTACGATCGTCTCCATGGGAGAATAGCAGCCTGCATTGCTGCGAAAGGTGGATATACACTGTACTAGTGCCGACATTGTGCATGCTCTGTTGTCTGTGTGTATGTGGCTGTGGTTCTGTCAGTGTGATCATGTGATGTATCTGACCCCAGGAATGTGTCAATAAAGTTTACCCTTCCTGGGTCAATGAATTCACGGTTTTCTTATTTCAATTTCCAGGAGTGTACATGCCTCACACATCCCGCCCCTCCCCATTAAATGGCTTGCTGGATGACTCGTGCAGCAGAGTAGAGATCCTTGTGCGCGGGGAGGAGTCCCATCAGCGCTGCACGTCTATTGATCCATCGGTCCTCTGGTGTAGAGGAATTTGGGAACTAGTTGAAGTGGAAACAACGGTTCAACCTCCATCGGTTCCCTGACAGTCCCGTTCGGTTCTCCGGAACCTTTTGCCGTCAGATGTTCTCTCTGACGTCGACAGACAAGCTACGTGGAAATTTAACAGGTAGGGCACTCGCGGTGCCATCGGTCTGTTCCCACTGACGTCACCACGGAGAGAGCAATGCCGTTGACGTCAGTTCTCCGCTGCGTTAACCAATGACAGTGATGTTGTTTCTAAGTTATTTCACGAACCGATCAAAAGCAGTTGAACTTTTTAGCTCTGGTAAATATGAAAACGGCTACTGTTATAATCATTCGAGCAAAAATCTCTACATAGTAATGAGGTTAAAAATTGAATGAGACTGCTCAAATTAAAAGAATGTTGCACAAACAACTTCAGTTATTTACGTATGTAATAGGTAACATCAATACTATTTTCACTATAGCAATGTTACACGTCATATGCAACGGAAAGTAACCGTTGGTGCTATCTGAAACGACGTTAGAGCTAGATGTTTTTATCTGTGAATGCTAAAAGAAGCGAAGTCCAGAGGTGGTTTCTTCTTTTTTTAATCTCATTATTAGCCACCCATTTAGCCTTCCTGTTTAGACGCCTGATACACATTCAAGTCCTAACCATTACGTACAAGAAAATGAGTTAGTTTGTTAAATTTGTCGGACGGCCGTTGTGGCCGAGCGGTTCTAGGTGCTTCAGTGCGGAACAGCGCTGCTTCTACGGTGCCAGGTTCGAATCCTGCTTCGGCCATGGATGTGTGTGTTGTCGTTAGGTTAGTTAGGTTTAAGTAGTTCTAAGTCTAGGGAACTGATGACCAAAGATGTTAAGTCCCATAGTGCTTAGAGCCATTTGAACGATTTTATTAAATTTGAGAATATATGAGTATTTCCATCGGCTTTTGCACTTTCTCCGTGGAAAATTGCGAAAGTATGCTTGGACTCGAACACTAAAATGGTTCAAATGGCTCTGAGCACTATGGGACTTAACATCTGAGGTCATTAGTCCCCTAGAACTCAGAACTACTTAAACCTAACCTACCTAAGGACATGACAAACATCCATACCCGAGGCAGTATTCGAACCTGCGACCGTAGCGGTCGCGCGGTTCCAGACTGGAGCGCCTAGAACCGCTTGGCCAGCCCGGCCGGCGACTCGTGCACTACAGTCCACCATTAAGATGATGGAAATTTTCATCATTTTGTTGCTCTGCGATTTCTTTTGCCGCAGGCTGATCGTTTACTGTTAAACCTACCAGTGAGTTGTCATAGTTCTTACATTTGAAGGCAAGGCCAATTACCATGTGACACGTCTTCAGGAAGACATGCTGAAGCGTTGAAATAAATATTTAGTTCAAATTTCTCTCCGTTTGTGTCTTTGCATTTATTACCGATTAAACTGAAACCTAGTTAGATGCATAAATGACAAAACAAAATTTTTGTAACCTGCTTTGGACTTTCTGATACAGCACTTATGTTATTGGAAGCAGTTCCTCGTAAATCGTATTATTATTTGAGGATACAGAAGTATCCTTTGCCCTATGGTTCAACACTCCAACTAAGGGTAAAGCCACTCGAATGTTGTAAAAGAGATAACAAAATAATTTGAACCGAATCGGATATATTTATAATTTCTAATGAAGTATGTTTTCTTTACTTTGAAAGAATAAACATTGACGGCAGAATAAGTTATATCCGCTGATGTGACAATTAAAGTGCTTATAAGAGTAATGGTGTTATTTATGCAAAGAAATTCAGTGGTTCCAACCTGATCACGACTAACTGAACATTAATAGATGTAGTAGTTGTAAACATTAATGGGTCACCTTTAATCACTTCGCAAATGGTCAAAACTTGTACTTCTACGCATTGCTGTGTGATGAAACCAGTACGTGTATTAATAAGGCACTAGACTCACATTCATAAGGACTTCGGTTCAGATCTCCAGCTAAGCATCCAGTCTAAAGCTTTTCCGTGGTTTCCTTAAATCACATGAGGTGATTGATCAGATGGCTGCTTAGAAGAGGGCAAAGGCAGTTTCTTTCTACATGCTACTGTAATGTAAGCTTCTCGTCGACTTAAACCTAACTAACCTAAGGACAGCAAAAACACCTAGTCATCACGAGGCAGAGAAAATCCCTGACCCCGCCGGGAAACGAACCCGGGCGTGGGAAGAGAGAACGCTACCGCACGACCACGAGCTGCGGACATTAAACATTATCCTTCCTCCCTTCGATTCATGGGTTATCAGTTAACTGTCTGCAGGCAGAATCAACAACGCTGACCGGATTTACGTCGAGCAGGACGGTAATAAAGTCGTGCTTGGATACCTCAGCCGAAAGACCGTTTCCACGCCAAGGACCAAGATCCCAGACTCGATTCCCAAAGTGACAAATGAGAGCCTACTCCCCTGTAGAGAGAAATTCATTCTGGACACAATTTAAGAAATCACTATACAGAATCCTATGTAAGGTAAGTAATAGACACTATTCTTTCTCTTGTTCCACGGGGCAACCCACTGCGGAATTAATGAAATGAACTATTATACACTCCTGGAAATTGAAATAAGAACACCTTGAATTCATTGTCCCAGGAAGGGGAAACTTTATTGACACATTCCTGGGGTCAGATACATCACATGATCACACTGACAGAACCACAGCCGCATAGACACAGGCAACAGAGCATGCACAATGTCGGCACTAGTACAGTGTATATCCACCTTTCGCAGCAATGCAGGCTGCTATTCTCCCATGGAGACGATCGTACAGATGCTGGATGTAGTCCTGTGGAACGGCTTGCCATGCCATTTCCACCTGGGGCCTCAGTTGGACCAGCGTTCGTGCTGCACGTGCAGACCGCGTGAGACGACGCTTCATCCAGTCCCAAACATGCTCAATGGGGGACAGATCCGGAGATCTTGCTGGCCAGGATAGTTGACTTACACCTTCTAGAGCACGTTGGGTGGCACGGGATACATGCGGACGTGCATTGTCCTGTTGGAACAGCAAGTTCCCTTGCCGGTCTAGGAATGGTAGAACGATGGGTTCGATGACGGTTTGGATGTACCGTGCAGTATTCAGTGTCCCCTCGACGATCACCAGAGGTGTACGGCCAGTGTAGGAGATCGCTCCCCACACCATGATGCCGGGTGATGGCCCTGTGTGCCTCGGTCGTATGCAGTCCTGATTGTGGCGCTCACCTGCACGGCGCCAAACACGCATACGACCATCATTGGCACCAAGGTAGAAGCGACTCTCATCGCTGAAGACGACACGTCTCCATTAGTCCCTCCATTCACGCCTGTCGCGACACCACTGGAGGCGGGCTGCACGATGTTGGGGCGTGAGCGGAAGACGGCCTAACGGTGTGCGGGACCGTAGTCCAGCTTCATGGAGACGGTTGCGAATGGTCCTCGCCGATACCCCAGGAGCAACAGTGTCCCTAATTTGCTGGGAAGTGGCGGTGCGGTCCCCTACGGCACTGCGTAGGATCCTACGGTCTTGGCGTGCATCCGTGCGTCGCTGCGGTCCGGTCCCAGGTCGACGGGCACGTGCACCTTCCGCCGACCACTGGCGACAACATCGATGTACTGTGGACACCTCACGCCTCACGTGTTGAGCAATTCGGCGGTACGTCCACCCGGCCTCCCGCATGCCCACTATACGCCCTCGCTCAAAGTCCGTCAACTGCACATACGGTTCACGTCCACGCTGTCGCGGCATGCTACCAGTGTTAAAGGCTGCGATGGAGCTCCGTATGCCACGGCAAACTGGCTGACACTGACGGCGGCGGTGCACAAATGGTGCGCAGCTAGCGCCATTCGACGGCCAACACCGCGGTTCCTGGTGTGTCCGCTGTGCCGTGCGTGTGATCATTGCTTGTACAGCCCTCTAGCAGTGTCCGGAGCAAGTATGGTGGGTCTGACACACAGGTGTCAATGTGTTCTTTTTTCCATTTCCAGAAGTGTAGGTGGAAAATTAACATGTTATTAGTTGTAATATGAACACTGTGACTAGTTTTGAAGATGTTAAAAGGATTTAAATGGAACGTAAATACCCTCTTCGTTACTCGGCATTGACTCTTGAATATTGAAGACACAGAAAGAATATTAGTTACATACTTATAAACTAAGCTGCCTGCCTTGCACCACTGTAAATGGTGGACACGCGTACCAGGCAATTATCTGAACCTCGACGGCTGACGTAAGTAACGTCAGCGAACGGTGGAGTGATGTGTAAGTACCAGTCGGTAGTATGAAATGAGTGCAGTGTGAGATGATGCACATGGTGATGAGAAAAAGAAATGTCAGAATGGAAACAATGTACTTGTAAGTGCCCTTGACGAAACCGTGAATGGTTCGGACCGATTTGTTGGTGAATCAAAGAGGAATGTACTATTACGCTCAAAAGTATCCGGACGAGAGGAATTGAGTTTCGCCTGAATCAATGCAACCCACATAACGTAGCTGTCTTGCAGGTCCTCTAATCTCCATTCGGTACAGTCATTTAGCGGTACGAAATAGTTAACACAAGTGACCACTAAAAAAACACTGGTATGTATGACAATACCTCCAGATGTCAGTTATTACAACGGTACTACAAATATATGGGAACACCTCAACAGTCATTAACATTTGTAAACATAAACTTGTTACAAGAAGTGACATTT
Organism: Schistocerca gregaria; assembly: GCF_023897955.1. Taxonomy (NCBI): domain Eukaryota; kingdom Metazoa; phylum Arthropoda; class Insecta; order Orthoptera; family Acrididae; genus Schistocerca; species Schistocerca gregaria. Next base: position 502,614,511 of record NC_064931.1, on the reverse strand, counting down.
GTAAAGTCTTACCACTATCATTAGTACCTTACACAAATATTGACTGTAAATCTAACACATCAGTCAGTCTTATGTTCTTGTTCTCTAAAACATTTTCCGACAATTTTTAACCGTTGTCCACTTGGTGAGTGCTTTTACATCAACTGATTGATAAACTAACCACTTACGAAAACCAGGATTCTCAGCGTCCAGCGCTCTATCGAAACTTCACCGTCAAAAACGTCTGACTAGTAATTTCATTATATTCTAGATAGCACGTTACTCTACGTACAGCTCGAAAACCACCTATCGTACTTGTTATCTAACACAAAGTGACATTAAAAATGAAAGTTATTCATATGTCTTGAGACTCGACCACAATACAAACTAGGCGTTACAGTCTGGAACCGCGAAACCGCTACAGTCGCAGGTTCGAATCCTGCATCTGGCATGGATGTGTGTGATGTCCTTAGGTTAGTTAGGTTTAAGTAGTTCTAAGTTCTAGAGGGCTGATGACCTCAGAAGTTAAGTCCCATAGTGCTCAGAGCCATTTGAACCAACAATACTAACTGTCCTTGCTGACTAACCGTAGAGAGACTTGGTATAACACATTTTTAACCATTATCAGTCAGCAAATTTGAACTTAAAAATACATGGCAAATTTTTGTATGGAGTAGGACAACAATCCAAAAACTGTGGTCCCTGGTAGTAACCACAAAAGCTGTTAAATACGGTGCATTCCCGAGTAATAAACCTAAAATGACGTAATTTATCTGTTGGATGGCGAATCGAACACAGCACCTAATCAGATTGTTATGTAAGCAGAGACATAGGCCGTATATCGAATTTTCCAAGTAGTACTGAAACGTTCGAAACTGCAGTGACGGGAAAAACAAATAATTTCTGCCCTCCTGGGATTCGAACCTAGACCCTATTGCCGTTGATGTCTGTCCACCAGTCGACATTAAATATGGGTTTCTTTCACCAGATGCGAGATTTGCACATGTCTGAACTAGAAATGACGTGATGAAGACTACAGTGATAACTGAGAATCCGCACATATCGTTGTTGACTTCACAAGAAGACTTGGAGTTGAAACTGTCACATATAGTAAATGACAATGAATGAAGAGACTTTAAAAGTCAAAATAAATCTCCATCGACAGTTAGGTATGCTCATGATAAAACCTGAAAAGTAATTATGGAAATCTTTGTGTCAAGCCATGATTCGAACTATGATATGCGTCTAACGTGGAAAATTTGAGGAGTTTCGAACCATAAGCTAACAATGAATTGATGACACTATGTGATCACGAAGGTATCAAATCTCGCGAAACAAGATTCGATATATTCAACATCTCAAACTGAAATAAGATTTAGAATAAGTGCCCTGTTACCTTACATAGCGTTTAACTAATAAAAGGTACAGATGTGCGAAATGTTAGTGGTGACAGTGTTTCTATATGCTGCCACATACTCATCTCACAAGGCACAACGTAACCTATACTCGGTAGCTTGTTTAATTTTAATTTGGAACCACGGTAGATTCGTATGTCCTCATTTGGCTCAAAAATGGTTCAAATGGCTCTGAGCAATATGTGACTTAACATCTATGGTCATCAGTCCCCTAGAACTTAGAACTACCTAAAACCTAACTAACCTAAGGACATCACACAACACCCAGTCATCACGAGGCAGTGAAAATCCCTGACTCCGCCGGGAATCGAACCCGGGAACCCGGGTGCGGGAAGCGAGAACGCTGCTGCGGACTCGTTTGGCTAATCCGGGGTAAACAGACTCTGCTTGTGCCCTCTCAAAACCTTCACCTGATGCGGAGATTCGAACACAAAACCTACGAAAACTGATCTAATATCAAGCCCCCAGACCACTGAACTGTATCTTTGGCTGGGTCATGACTTCATCGTAGCACTGGTGCGCCAGACTCGATGAGAGTTCTGGCTTCCTAACTCCTTGTTGTGAATTGAATGATATTGTAATCACTGAAATTAAATCTCATCGGGTTCCCGGGTTCGATTCCCGGCGGGGTCAGGGATTTTCTCTGCCTCGTGATGACTGGGTGTTGTGTGCTGTCCTTAGGTTAGTTAGGTTTAAGTAGTTCTAAGTTCTAGGGGACTGATGATCATAGATGTTAAGTCCCATAGTGCTCAGAGCCATTTGAACCATAAAATCACATAATGGCGATCTAAAAACACTGCCAACACTGTAGGATGTGATAGTTTCCACAGGAAGTGTTGCTTCAGCTTAAGCTACTCTCTATGGTAAACGTCGCGCAATGAAAACGAACAGCTGAGCTACTGCACCCAATTCTACTTTAATTCGGCAAACAGTAACTCGTCGGTATGCTAATAGTATCGATCTGTTGGAAGCTCAGAAAAAATTTACTTAATTTTTTAGCCAGCCAATAACAGGTAAACATTGGGGAAACGTTTCCGTGAAGAAATCGTATCTGTGTGTCCTGACCAGAACAATTTCTATTCCACCGGCCTACGGCCGCCTGACGCTAACCGCTGTCATCTCAGGTGATCACGACAGATGACTCCTACAACGGACGCTTGTACACTCATATTGGCAAACATAAGATTATGTAGTATTATAGTCTGGTCCTCAGCGTGAAATATTTTCTGTGAACATTGTGAACACCTGTCAGTAATGATAACATGGTAACCAGTATTCTCGCAGTATATGACGTGAGGAAGACTAAGTACGTTGTTCACCATTGCGGGCTAAATTGATCAGGAAAAAGGAGGGTGGTGCATAGGTTAGTGGCGGTTTTGAATTTAATAGAAGGGGGAAGGAAAACAGTTCGAACATCAGTGTCCTCCACGCGGTGAGTGTTATCGATGAAATGAAGTTGAATAATAGCTTTCTCGTTTCAGGTAGAATGATTTTAATGTGAATTATTTGCCACATACAGCTAGCTGCTCCACTGTAGCTCTGTCGCAGAAAGAGTTAAAATGTTAGTGTCCTGAGAGCGTAGAAGCTAGAACCAACTATTTCGCTGTGGGACGTCGTTTCCATTGACAGATTTCCCGGTCACAGCACAGCTTTCTCCTTCAGAGAAGTAGTGATACCTAAGAGAGATAATTCGCAATGAAGACGTTATTAAATATACATACATAAAAAAGTATTGCATCACCCCGGTTCCGAGAACTTCTGAAAACAGACATTGACTGTGGATATTGTATCACAGACACAGTCCCTTTGACTGTTTAGAGATGTCACTAACTCCGCTCAAAGATGTAAACAACCATTCAGGAGCACCTCCTGTTGGACGGAGGGGTCCGACAGCCGATCAGTTCCAGTCATTCCACCAGGAAGGAGGTATACAGCTCCTGTTGTCTGTAATTCAACCATGCCTACACGGTCAATACCACAGTTCGATCGCGTCCGCACTGTTACTTTGTGCCAGGAAGGGCTACAGGGTGACGAATACAGCCATTTATCAATCCAAGACGACCTGCTACTGGGTATTAGAGGTACCGGAGTGTACAGAAATCTCGACCATCACCTCTGAATGTCTCACTGTATGGTGGTACAACATGCAATGTGTGATTTTCATGAACAATAAAAAGAGTGGAAAAGATGTTTATGTTGATCTCTATTCCAATTTTCAGTACAGGTTCCGGGCCTCTCGGAACCGAGGTGATACAAATATTTTCTTGGTGTGTGTGAGATAAATCATCAGCTGCATTCCGAACAAGATAACACCCTTTATCAAGTTCCATATTTTCCGACTGAATAACTGAGATGCTGACTTAGTACGTTTTAGACTCTTTGATTTCAGGACTATCAGAAAAATGAATTCAGATTACTCTAATTGATTTTGCATGAAAACAGCTTGTTTTTTCTTTCCTTATGTTAGATATCAATGTTATATTTGATGGAGCCTTATGTATATCGACGTAAGATTTAACAGACTGGTACCTTGAAGAATGATGCATTGAAAAATTTTTGAAGGTACAAGAAGCTACCAAAAGTTCCCATCTTTTAATGCTACGACTCGAGGGAAGGCAAAGCGTTTCTGCCGTGTCATAGAAGGACCTGACTCCTGGAATTCCGCATACAACATCGTTAAGTACTAGATTTAAGTTATGCGCTGCACAGTGCAAATATTTTGCTGTTCTTTGTCTTTGTTGAATTTGTATATCCCTGACATACCAGCACAACCGTCATAACCCTTGCCACGGGATTTAGTTAAAAGTAGTCCCTTTTAGTCTAACGCAGTTAGTGTTTCCCTTTCTATTTCTAATACAAATTGAACTTTTATTTCACTAAAACCTATGAAGGTGAGTTAATTGATCTCTTTTTGCAATGTCCTGTGATGTATCTGTAATAATATAAATGATTGGGACAACTTTCATGTCATTAATAATTTCTTTTTCAACTGCACGGGATGGGTCATTCATTAACTCATCTTGAATAGAAGGGCTATGGTACTTTTGCGTGTATTTTGGCTTATTTACTAGATCACGTAATAGTGGGTCGTACCTTTAGAGAAGTTAGATAGTTGCTAAAAAGCTTCCACTACTTGATTTTCCAGTTTCCTCTTTATGTCCCCGAATAGCTACATTATTGGATGCTTCTATTAACGTCACATTCACAATACCAATTGGCATACGTTCTCACTTTTCGTTACTTCTGAATCAATACCTGCGTCAACTGTTTTTCTTCATGCACGAATTGAAAACAGCGTATGCGTTCACACGCGCATAACTAGTTTTGTGTTGCCCTATACTTCTCGATAGCCACCTTCAATCTCGAACACTTTCCTCCACGCTGACGACGATTTCTCTCCTCCAAAGAGACAGCACAGTTTACAGTAAAGGGAGTTATTTTAAATGATTCACACAACGATTGCGGCCAACTTCAGTTACACGATAAATCCGTCTAATCTAAAAGCCGTAAATTCAACTAAATACCTAGGTGTTACAATAACGAACAACTTAAATTGGAAAGAACACATAGAAAATGTTGTGGGGAAGGCTAACCAAAGGCTGCGTTTTATTGGCAGGAGACTTAGAAAATGTAACAAACCTACTAAGGAGACTGCCTACACTACGCTTGCCCGTCCTCTTTTAGAATACTGCTGAGCGGTGTGGGTTCCTTATCAGGTAGGACTGACGGAGTACATCGAAAAAGTTCAAAGAAATGCAGCACGTTTTGTAGTATCACGAAATATGGGAGAGAGGGTCACAGAAGTGAAATCATTGAAAGAAAGGTGTTTTTCGTTGCAACGGAATCTTCTCACGAAATTCCAATCACTAGCTTTCTCCTCCGAATGCGAAAATATTTTGTTGACACCGAACTACATAGGGCGAACGATCACCACGATAAAATAAAGGAAATAAGAGCTCGTACGGAAAGATATAGGTGTTCATTCTTTCCGCGCGCTATACGAGATTGGAATAATAGAGAATTGTGAAGATGGTTCGATGAACCCTCTGCCAGACACTTAAATGTGATTTGCAGAGTATCCATGTAGATGTTAGAGAAGACGTAGATGTAGATGTAGAGAAGGAAACCATTATTTTCACTAATTTGTTTGTATCTTCTTCTAATACTCGCTTCTTCTTTCTTCTTTGTGCACCACTTAAATGTTCTTACTTTCCATTAAAAGGTTTAATTTTTCTGTAAAGCACAAAATTTAAACTTTTGAGTTGTTCAAGTCAAGTCTGAAAAATACCGCACCGATTAACGATACACCTATTATTAAATTATCTCGAAGACAGTTCGTCTGAAGCTAACTTGGCTGTACACTGGTCGTTAGGACATCACGACATCGTACTGGATAATCGACATTGATGCCGAATAAATGTGTGAAGAAGTTAAACGTTTATAAAAATGTTCGTAATACAGTCCCAGGTACACTACACAACAAGAATGAATAATTTTATACCTAAATGTGATATTTTGGCGTGCATTTTCCTTGTTGTCACTATTTTGGAATAACTAATAAGCATCGCTCTTTCGTATCGGCCGAGGAACATGCTGCAAACCAAATGTTACGAGAGACAGCAAGAACAAGCACTGTTTACGCACTCTTACAGATACGATAATCTCAACGTCGATCTGTTCTACGAAACCGTTTTGATCTGATCATTTCTGTGTAGACTGGAATTTAAGTTGATTATTTATCTTATACATATTTATGTATTTATATTTGTATAATTGTAACATTAATATTTTATTTGATTTTCTGCATGCCTCTAAAGTACCGGGTCGTATTGGAGGACCTAAAGTTATGCACCTGAACACCAGGACACTTCTATTCCAACTATTGTGCGGCAGAGATCAAAGATGTCAGGGAAGCTGTATAATATCCAGACACCACTGGAGACCCTCTGTCAACAGGGATGCATACCTGAACATCTAACGGATACGCTACTGCCTAGAGGGTCCTTAGGAAACGGGAAACTGCGTCAAACTGTACTAGTCAGTTTACCAGAACCGTAGCAGCAATTGCACAACTAACTGCATGGGGACACAGAGAAGGACGTTGTGAACTCTAGAGCTAATTAAAGCCGTCAGCGGGCTGAGTAGCGGATAGGGATCAATGGTAGCGCAGTCCATCAGCGAGGTCAAGTGCCGTCTGTGGCAGGCACGCACGTAAACACGCGTAGCGCAGCCGGATCAATAGCCGCCGCGGCTCACACTCATTGCACGCACCACTTTCACGCGTAAAACCCATCCCACCGCCACCCGCAGCACGCGTCCTGTCTCTCACAGTGTGCGCCGTCGAGTCGCCACCTCGGAGGGGAACAAAGAGAAGCGAACGTACCAAAGAAACCGCAGCGTCACAGGTCTCGACACAAATATGAGGACACCAGAAAGACAGAAGAAAAAATGGAAAACTTTCCGATGGGGAGCTTAGTGGGAGTATAAATAGAACTACTTACGTTCCCGTTCGCCTGGGTGCGTAAACAGATTCGGTTCAGAAGATCCTGCTGATCAAGGGATTATCTCGACATCACGCATACTGTGTCATAGAGGCACGTGCCATGTGTGGACCACGCCTCTATGCTGTTGCATGCAAGATAAAATATGAGGGCGCAAGATGTCCGTGACGTAGCGTTGTGCCGTCATAGATTGGATTGAAGAGTTCCTAGATAACAGAACGCAGCATGTCATTCTCAATGGAAAGAAGTCTTCCGAAGTAAGAGTGATTTCAGGTGTGCCGCAGGGGAGTGTCGTAGGACCGTTGAAATTCACAATATATATAAATGACCTTGTGGATAACATCGGAAGTTCACTGAGACTTTTTACGGATGATGCTGTAGTATATCAAGATGTTGTAACAATGGAAAATTGTACTGAAATGCAGGAGGATCTGCAACGAATTGACGCATGGTGCAGGGAATGGCTATTGAATCTCAATTTAGACAAGTGTAATGTGCTGCGAATACCGAGAAGGAAAGATCCTTTGTCATTTAGCTACAGTATAGCAGGTCAGCCACTGGGAGCAGTTAATTCCATAAATTATCTGGGTGTAGGCATTATGAGTGATTTAAAATGGAATGACCATATAAAATTAATCGTCGGTAAAGCAGATGCCAGACTGAGGTTCATTGGAAGAATCCTAAGAAATGGCAGTCCGAAAACAAAGGAAGTAGGTTACAGTACACTTGTTCGCCCACTGCTTGAATATTGCTCACCGGTATGGGATCCGTACCAGATATGGTTGATAGAAGAGATAGAGAAGATCCAACGGAGAGTAGCGCTCTTCGTTACAGGATCATTTAGTAATCGCGAAAGCGTTACGGATAAGATACATAAACTCCAGTGGAAGACTCTGCAAGAGAGACGCTCAGTAGCTCGGTACGGGCTTTTGTTGAAGTTTCGAGAACATACCTTCACCGAGGAGTCAAGCCAAATAATATATTGCTCCCTCCTACGTATATCTCGCGAAGAGACCATGAGATTAGAGCCCACACAGGGGTATACCGTCAATCTTTCTTTCCACGAACAATACGAGACTGGAATAGAAGGGAGGACCGATAGAGATACTCAAGGTACCCTCCGCCACACACCGTCAGGTGGCTTGCGGAGTATGGATGTAGATGTAGGTGCCTCTACAAAACATTGGAATAATTGGACCTCTCCCCACGTCGCCGCCATACTCGCACACAATGGTCATCCGATGTGGTGTTGAATAATGACTCACCTCTGAATTCAGTGGAAAAACAGCCGTTTGTGTTGTCCTGTTAAACGGCAGCCTACGTATGGGATGATAATTCACCACGCCGGTTGCCGCTAGTCTCCTACCATTGGTACGGAATAACAAAGAATGTTGCAGGAAGTCCATTATTTGTTCTCGGATGGCAGGCTCAGATGAGAACGGAGATACGATGTTTTTTATGTACAGGGTGATTATAATTAAAGTTAAGCTTTTAATACGCTTTAGAAATACCACCCCTGGTCAGAATGACGTCAAATTTCAACGGAATATTACCGGATAAGGGGGAAAACGCATGGCAGAAGAGAAAAAATAGTGTTAAAATTCATCAATAGATGGCGCTGTATGTGTCAGAATACGTAAATGAAATCACCTGTAATGCGCACGAGCCACTGAAGTTGGCATAAACACGCCGGATTCATGGCTTTTCCTTTTGCGTCTGCGACGTTCACATGACTGTCTCAATGCAGGATCGCGCTCTGCTTGTAAAGCTACGTTACAAGAATGGTGACTGTGCACACGTCGCTCTGCAGACGTTCCGGACACTCAAGGGTTTGAATAAAGGCGTTGTCCGATGACTGCCGTGCGTCTGGAGAAAATGATTCAGAAATTCGAAAAGACGGGTTGTTTTGGTGTGCAACCTGACAGAGGGAGGAAAAGAATTGCAGTGGCCACAGCAATGCAGGAGACGAGTGATGGTGTGCAAACGTGTAGTGCACGGAGAATTGCCCGAACATTGGACATACCCGTGAGCACGGTACGTAAAATGCTACGAAACATCCTTCTTTGCTATCCATTCAAAATTACCCATGTGCACGAGCTGCTTCCTCTTGACCCGCCAGAAAGCCTTGCCTTAGAATTTCTTGCTCGCATGGAAGTGGACAATGATTGCCCGTGGAAGATTTTGTCGACGGACGAAGCCCACTTCCATCCAACAGAATACGTCAATACACAGAATTGTCGAATATGGGCAACGGAAAATTCACACGCAAATCAACCAGTACCACTTCATCCTGGAAAGGTCACTGTGTGGTGCGAGTTTACGGCATCATTTATCATATGGCCACATTTTTCGAAGAGAAAAGTGCTTCCGGTCCTGTTACCTGAACCGTCACTTGTAACCGGAGTGTCTTGCGCATCCACGTCATTTCAGCTCTCCAACAGCATGGATAATATTGTGGGGAAGGCGAGTCAAAGGTTGCGTTTCATTGGCAGGACACTTAGAAGATGCAACAAGTCCACTAAAGAAACAGCTTACACTACACTCGTTCGTCCTCTGTTAGAATATTGCTGCGCGGTGTGGGATCCTTACCAGGTGGGATTGACGGAGGACATCGAAAGGGTGCAAAAAAGGGCAGCTCGTTTTGTATTATCACGTTATATGGAAGAGAGTGTGGCAGATATGATACACGAGTTGGGATGGAAGTCATTACAGCATAGACGTTTTTCGTCGCGGCGAGACCTTTTTGCGAAATTTCAGTTACCAACTTTCTCTTCCGAATGCGAAAATATTTTGTTGGGCCCAACCTACATAGGTAGGAATGACCATCAAAATAAAATACGAGAAATCAGAGCTCGAACAGAAAAGTTTAGGTGTTCGTTTTTCCCGCTCGCTGTTCGGGAGTGGAATAGTAGAGAGATAGTATGATTGTGGTTCGATGAACCCTCTGCCAAGCACTTAAATGTGAATTGCAGAGTAGTCATGTAGATGTAGATGTAGATGTGTGGATGGCATCATTTTCATACAAGATGGCGCACCTCCGCACATTGCAAATCCAGTTAAGCAGCTGCTGAAGCGCCATTTTGGAACTGCTAGAATTATCAGCCGCTATTTCGCTACAGCCTGGCCGTCCCGATCGCCTGATCTTAATCCTTTTTACCTCTGGCTGTGGGGCTATCTGAAAGATGTCCTGTTCAGTGTTCCAATTGCAAACATAGCTGCATTGAAGACACGCATTGGACAACACATACTGAAAGTGACCCCGGAAACACTTAGATCACTTGTGGAACATGCTGTTTCTCTATTTCAAATTGATGCAGAGAACGGTGGACATATTGAACATGTTTTGCGCCAGTCGCGCGGAAAATAATAATCCGATTTGATTTTGATTCATGCTTTTTATGTGGTTTCTGGCCTCAGGACAATTAAAAGCCGATTTTTCCCATCCAATGTGATATGACCTTGCCGTAGTGGATGGACTTATGTAACTAACAGTATCATACCTGTACACCCAAGCACATTGAGTAGTACATTGTGTTTAACGTGAAACGTACTCCTTAGGCATTTTTGTATGATTCATTTGTCATTTGTAGTCGACCACTATTAAATTATGATGCTTAAAGCACCAATTTTAACACTGTTTTTTTTCTTCTGCTATATGTTTTCCTCCTTCTCCGATAATATTCCGTTGCAATTTGACATCATTTTGACCAGTGGTGTTATTTCTACAGCGTTTTGAAAGTTTAATTTTGATTATAATCACCCTGTACAATACGGTTACGGTGACCCTCCCTTATGCTCGTCAGATGTAGTCGGCTGAAGACTTAACGGAATGTATATCCGCTGTCATGCTCCCACGCAGTTCTTCATTGGGTCACTATCAAATCCGAATGCCCCACAAATTTGAATACTGTCCGACTCGATTAACCAGCCAAATAGAGACCGAAAATGAGCCCCTTTTCCCACTTCGTCAGATGCTGATAACGCTGTCTCATCCGAGTACGCGTCATCTCCCTGTCCATCACAGTGATGATTCCTTATACATCCTACATGGCCTAGTAACAGCAATATATACGAACAAGGCTAATGCACTTTAGTGACTGTTCCAAATATTACAGGCAATTGCACACCTAATCAGTAATATACTCGCCGATGGTGAGTACATGAACGAAGTTACACTGACATCCGATTGAGTCTTCTGGGTGCTTCACTTTTTGGATCAGGTGTAGTCTGGGAGCCCGTGATAAAAAAGTGTATCTCCTTTATACTACTTGTTGTTATTGGAGACTGAACAAATAAAATCCTATTATCAAAAAGTTTGGATTCTGGGCCATGTGACGCCCACGAACTTCGAAACGTGTCATAATATGTGTAAGTAGGCTGTTTAGGTTTCTTTTATTGGTAACGCCACGTAGCGCTCTGTATGAAAATCACTGGCTGTGCTGTGTGCAGCCTACTGCTGGTTTGCATTGTTGGAATTTGCTATTATAGTGTTGGGGAGTTGGCTGTTAACAGCGCGTAGCGTTGCGCAGTTGGAGGTGAGGCGCCAGTAGTGGTGGATGTGGGGAGAGAGATGGCGGAGTTTTGAGAGCGGATGATCTGGACGTGTGTCCATCAGACATAGTGAATTTTTAAGACTGGACGTTATGAACTGAAATGTATATATTATGACTTTTTAACATTATTAAGGTAAATACATTCTTTGTTCTTTATCAAAATCTTTCATTTGCTAAATATGCCTATCAGTAGTTAGTGCCTTCAGTAGTTTGAATCTTTTATTTAGCTGGCAGTAGTGGCGCTCACTGTATTGCCGTAGTTCGAGTAACGAAGATTTTTGTGAGGTAAGTGATTCATGAGGGTATAGGTATTGAAAGTCAGATTGCGTTCACTAAAATTATTGCGTGTCAGTTTAGTGTTGATCAGCATTAGTAAAGAGCGAAATGTCTGAGTACTTTCGGTTCTGCTCAGCTGTTTGAAAATCAAATAACGTAAGGTGTTTACATGCACAGTCATTCATAAATTTTTTCAAAGGGGAATGTTTCATATGTAGCGTCCAGAAACTACCTTACACTAGTCAACACCTGTTTTATGTGTTATTAGCAATATGAATCGTTGATAGAAATAGTCTGCAAGCTGTATACTATTTAAATCATATATATTGTAACGAATGTTATTAATAGGATCAATATTGGATTGAAAATATTAAAAAATAAACTCATATTAATAATTAAGAAAGAGCAAAGAAAATGAAAGCAATATACTACCTCACTAAGGACGCATATAACAGGAAATCAATACCAATCAATGCTAAACTTGCATATTACGTTACAATAATTCGCCAAGGAAGAAAACGCTAACATAATTTAGGGACTAGTTAAAGAAAAGACAAAATACAGAAGACGTAATAGTCAATTTTATTAATATATTGGAAACATTACAGACATAATTAGGGATAGAAGTACAGGTTTCTACGGGAACAACCAAACTGGCAACAAGACTAATCACTTACTTTCGTAAATTAAAAATGTATAATACATGGTGCAAAGAAGTTGAAATGGACATGGACGAACTCCAAACTACTCCACAACACATTGAGGAACGACTGCCATTCAGAAATAAAAATTGCGTACCTCCAAAGATTTCCATGAAAAGCGAAAGAAGAAGGCTGGAGACCGTTGGACAGAAGAAAGAAACGTCGAGAAATGATATGTGGAAGAAAAATAATTAGTAACAGCTGAAATAACCGTAGTCCATACCGGCTCATATGTAAAAGAAGAAAGACAATCCAATTTGAAAAAAACTACTCACTCCGTCTTCAGGCCACGAGTGGCCTACCGGGACCATCCGAGAGCCGTGTCATCCTCGGTGGAGGATGCGAATAGGAGGGGCGTGGGGTCAGCACACAAATCAAAAACTTAGAGTAACAAAAAAAAAAAAAAAAAAATAGGCGCAGGGTTACGCTTACACTTTCTAAGAATATAAAATGATTGCACCATTTTCCTTTTTTTTTGTTACTTTTTGGAACGTTACCAACGATGTCCTTTCCTGTGAGGTATTTCCAGAATTTTCTATCAACAATTACTTCGAATAACGCATAGAAGCGGTTAAGCTGGTACAAGGTAGTTTCCGGACACTCTACGACACGTCAGAAAGTGAGTGACTGTCGCATGCTCCAGGATCCAAACTTTTTGATAATAGACTTTTCTTTGTTAGGTCGTCAATAACAACATATTCAAACAGTAAGTAGTACAAAGTAGTTGAACATTCTTATCACAGGTTTCACGGCTAGTAGTGTAGTTTGGCATACAGTATGTGAAGCGAAATAGAAAATTCATGGTAAAAGGTGGCTATTAATCTGTTAAGTATAACTACTGGATTGGTCTGCTTGCCTCAGATTAATTCGTACAACTTATAGTGTCTAATTAATGTATTTAACCACAACTCAAGACAGTCCGCTTCCGTTGCTGTGCGGCCAGGATAGATGACTGCCATACGGAGGAACCGAGTTCGATTACCGGTACTGCTAAGGATTTCACCTGGTTGGGAAGACTGACTCTGGGTCCATTCAGCCTCTTGATACTAAATGAGGAGCTAATTGAATGAGAAGTAGCGGCTCCAAGGCCTGTAAAGCCGACAACGGCCTGGAGAGCGGTGTGCTGACCCGACGCCCCTCCATACGCATACAAATGGCGCCATTGACTGACAAGAAGGCGGTCGCTCAGTCGCAGGTGGCTCGTCTTTGACCGTAGCGGTAGAGCTGTGCTTTCTTTTTCACCATTAAAAAAATATGATCCACTGTATTCTCCCACATTTTTTTCTGTATGATAATATTTCGAGGAGCAGTTACTAAACATCAGGTACGTGTTATCTATATATTTGTATAGACGAGATTATATGCACTTTCAGTATTACAGTAACAGATAAATACAAAAATATGATGAGGAGAAAAGGGTTGCAACGACTAGAAATACACGTAGACTGGCATCAAAGTTATGTCATTTTGAGGAAGGGTACAGTGAATGTAATATTTCATTTGGGTGAGTAGATTTAATTGAAACGCAACACGTTAGTATATAATACTGATTATACAATGCTTAAGGATAATAATAATGACTTCTCTTTTATCGATAGTCAATGTTAATACTCACATTAATTTATCGTTGCATTAGTCGATTTGCTCAGCTGCGTTAATTCCACCTGGTTATGAGAAATATCTTCTAACACATTGCAGGATAGCCGATTAACACAAATTGCATTGTGGCGATCGCCCAAGCACAGATGGCCTTCATTGTTTAACAGCCTCTCCATCAGAATGCCCAACCATAGGATACGTATTAGATGTTCATAGCAATAGCTTTGAATTATCTTCCACAAATTATATTTTATCAAAAGGTATCATCTGTCATTTACACCTGTGTCCGTCCGACCTCTCTCTGGGTGTATGTCATTCTGTCAACGTTTGCCTTCGCTTACAGCAATGCAAACGCTTGTTATAAAATATCGTTCCACAGGGAAAATTAAATTTCAGCTTCTGTACTGAAGCGCCAAAGAAAAAGGTAAGGCATGCATATTCAAATACAGAGATAAGTAAACAGGCAGATAACGACGCTGCAGTCGGCAACGTCTATATAATACAAGTGTCTGGCACAGTTAGATCGGTTACTGCTGCTACAATGGCAGGTTATCAAGATTTAAGAGAGTCTGAACGTGGTGCTATAGTCGGCGCACTGCGACGGGACACAGCATCTCCGACGTAGCGATGAAGTGGGGATATTCCCATACGACAATTCCATGAGAGTTCCGTGAATATCAGGAATCCGGTAAAATGTAGAATCTCCGACATCGCTGTGGCTGGAAGAAGATCCTACAAGAATGGGACCAAGGACGACTGACGACAGTCATTCGGCATGACGGAAGTGCAGCTCTTCCGCAAATTTCTTCAGATTTCAGTGTTGGACCATCAAAAGTGTCACCGTGAGAACCATTCAACGGAACATTATCGATATGGGCTTTCGGTGCCGAAGGTCCACTCGTGTACCCTTGATGATCGCACGACACAAAGCCTTACGCCTCGCCTGGGCCCATCAACGCAGATGTTGGACTGTTGATGACTGGAAATATGTTGTCTGATCGGAGGAGTCCCGTTTATAATTGCATCAAGCTGATGGACGTGTACGGGTATGGAGACAACCTCATGACTCCATAGACCCTGCATGTCAGCAGGGCACTGTTCAAGCTGATGGAGACTCTAATGGTGTGTTTCCTGGCCAGTTGGAGTGATATGGGAACCCCTGATAGGTCTAGATACGACTCTGACCGGTGACACGTACGTAAGCATCCTATCTGATCACCTGCATCCATTTATGTCCACTGTGCATTCCGACGGACTCCAGCAGGACAATGCAACATACCAAACGTCCAGAATTACTACAGAGTTGCTCCAGGAATACTATTTTGAGTTTAAACACTTCCGCTGGCCACCAAACTCCCCAGACATAAACATTATTTGGCATACCTGGAATGCCTTGCTACGAGCTGTTCAGAAGAGATCTCCACCCCGTCGTACTCTTACGGACTGATGAACAGCCCTGCAGGATTTATGCTGTCAATTCCCTCCAGCACTACTTCAGACATAAGTCGAGTCCATGCCACGTCGTGTTGCGGCACTTCTGCGTGCTCGCGTGGGCCCTACACGATATTAGGCAGGCGTACTTGTTTCTTTGGCTCTTCAGTGTAAAAAGTTGATAGTATTCTCGTAAATGTTTCTATGAGCAGCGGTACATTCAAGTTAATATTTTCAAAGATTTTTATCCCACTCCATGTTGTCAATATCATTAACTTCTACATCCACCGTTTTGAAGAAAACATCCATTTTACGTCTCTGACCAGTCTACTTGCGGTTCATTACGGAAAATTAAGTTAGTCTCCTGCGTTTACGTCCCACACTACAATTAAATGTGCTCTGCTCATTGTCGAGATGAAATGTGAGGGCTTCTATTAACAGACCTATATTTTTGTCCAGTGAGATAGACTGTCGCTCTCCATCTGCTCCCTCAGTTCGTAGTCATTACAACAGTTTAATTCTTCATGCATATAAGTTTGACTTGCATAAACAAATCTACAATCAAAAAGCAAGTTTGTAAATGAGGTAGTTAGCACTCATTAAACTTTTATATGTAAATATACTGACAAGAGAACACTTAGACAAGTCATATAGAAAACTATATTAACTTTTTTCCCACTGTTAGTTAACGACACAAACTTTTTGCAGCTGACATTCACTATAGGCAGCTAACAAAGGAAAAAGGAAATAAATGAAATATGAAAAATTTCACATGTTTTCTGCAATTCAAACAGCCCGCTGTAGAGCCCCGAATTCTAGTCCAGCGGCTCGTGTCATTTCTTCCATTTGTTTGCGAGGCGAACGCTGTAACGCCGACCGAAAGTGATCAGAAGCTAAATACATATTCTTAGAGAAGCAGAACTTACATATATCAAAGACATATTTGCCAAAGTAGTAAGGAGTATACGCAAAAAATAAAAAAATACTCACCACAACAATATTAATTTTGTTTATAGTAAGTATTGTGAAAATATTAAAAAAATACAAGCTTCCGAAGGCTCATATCTTTTGCACCATAGGTATAAATTAACGATGAGATGCGACAGCACTGTGAGTTGCAGACAACTTCGAAGTTTTCACACAAACAAGGCCGGATTTAGAAATAAGTCTGGCCTAAAATTATTATATTTTGAGGAGTGCCGTGCATATTTAATCAGCTTTTGAAAAGCAGTTGAGCAACACTTACAGTGTATTAGTACAGGGCGGGGCAAAGAAAAGTGGCCCGGAGAATAGGTCCAGAATACAAACAAACACAGCTGAGAAAAGTAAATACAGTACTAACCTGACTATAGAAGATGCTAAGAGTGACCGACATTCATCTTTTGGCAATTTTGGCCACTGGTAAGCAAGTTACTGAAGGCAGATCGAAGCTGGACTGCTGCAATTACTGCAATCTCATCAGAAATATTCTGTAGCAATTCTTGAATACTGAGAGGGTCGTTGCGATACACGTTAGACTTGACGGTTCCCCACACAAAGAAAATTGGCACTGTCAGATCAGTTGCCCGAGGTGTCACGACCAGACTGGTCTCTGCTAACTACTCTCTCAGACGTGAAGTCTGTGTAAATGTGCTCCAAGGTCCGGCGGGCAGTATGGACAGTTGCTCCATCCCGTTGGGAGTAATCGTAGGTCACGAGGTGTGGTTATATGGATACATTCACGATCAATCATATCCACCCATCCAAGCTACTTATATTTCCCCTACTCTGTTATTGTAGTTTAACAATATTGCCACGGTAGTGGACAAAACTGCAGTGCTATCACCATAGTAATTTTCTCCATTAATTTGCAGTCAAGTACTGTCCAGTTTTGGAAAAATGTATTGAAGTACATGTGTCGTAATAGCTG
The DNA here is from genome assembly GCF_023897955.1 of Schistocerca gregaria. Taxonomy (NCBI): domain Eukaryota; kingdom Metazoa; phylum Arthropoda; class Insecta; order Orthoptera; family Acrididae; genus Schistocerca; species Schistocerca gregaria. The sequence goes on along the minus strand of NC_064931.1, from coordinate 502,597,147 downwards.
GAATTTTAACCACCTGAACTTCTTTAACAGTCTTACTTTGAAAATGCGACTGATAATGATTCATAGCTTTTACGGTCTAGACAATAATCTAGAAAAAGAAAAATTTGTTGCCACAATACTAACTGAAAGCGTGACGTGTCAAATATGCGACATATCTTCTAGTGTTTTTTCCAGATTTTGACGCGTTTACATTGATCTTTTCACATGTGATCTAAAGACGCCGTTCGATTGCAGGTTATAAATTAATACAGATAAAACGGAAATTTCAAGACTCATCACGAACATTATTCTTTATGACTGTGTGATTGCCGACATTGACTGCGTGGCCGACTACGTATGTTATTCCCTTTTAAACGAAATCATCCTCTTAGCTCGTATTAATTTTACAGAATGAAGCTAATCTGCACTGCAGCGCAAGATTCACTATAACCAGCGAGTTTTAATCTACATTTGCAGCAAAAGCTTCAATCACTTTACTGTTAACCACTTCTTTCTCGATAAAAACTTTATTGTTTTCAGAGACGAAATCTTATGCGATTTTTTGAAATAAGAAATCAAATTTGGAAGAGCTACAAATCATTTTGCCTCCATATCGCCAGAAGTATCTAAAGCCCAGTGGTGTGAAGTGGTATTGCTAACGCTAAATGACTGTTGTCTGGATTCAGAAAAGGGCTCAAAAAGATATTCACGTAACGTCGGAGATATTTCCGCATGAGTTCTACATCGTTCTGAAACTTGGTTTCATAAAGAACAGAGCGAATTTTTTTTTATACCGTACTGCCACGTATGCGTTTCTTACCACCGTCGTGTTTTTTTCCTTTTTTTCCTTTTTTTAAATCACACATCAGCGTTCTCACTGGTTTGATGCCGTTCGCCGCGGATTCCTCTCCTGCGCTATTTTATATCAGAGTAACATCAGCAGCCTACGTCCTCAGTCAGTTATTTCTTGGATAATTCCAATCTCTGTCTTCCCCTGCAGCGTTTACCCTCTACAGGTCCGTCTTGTAGTATGAAGGGTATTCCCGGATGTCTGAAGACGTGTAGTACCATCCAGTTCCTTCTTCTTGTCAGTGTTTTCCATATGTTCCCCTCGCCGAGTCTGGGGCGAACCACCTCATCCTATCAGTTCATCTAATTTTCAATATTCTTCGGCACTACCACTTCTCAAATAATTCAATTCTCTCTAGATCAGGTTTTCGCGTTGGCCATGATTCTCTACGATATAATGCTGTACTCCGAACGTACATTCTCAGAAAATTCTTACTCAAATTAAGGGCTATGTTTGATACCAGGAATGACCAAGAATAACCGCTTTGAATTTGCTGGTCTGCTTTTTATATCCACCTTGCATCGTCCGTCATTGGTTATTTTGCTTCCACGATAGCAGAAATCCTAAACTTCGTCTATTTCGTGATCATCAATGTTGATTTTAAGTTTCTTGTTATTCTCATTTCTGTTACTTGACAATAATTTTGCCTTTTCCGATTCAGTCTCAACCCATATTTGATAATCGTTGGACAGTTCATTCCATTCAACAGATTCTGTAATTCTTCCTCACTTTCACTGAGGATAGCGATATCATCAGTGCTTTTTATCACTGTTATTCTTCCACTCGGAATTTTAGTCCGAACCTTCATCGTTTCTTTTGTTTCCGTCGTTGTTTCTTGCATCCCTTTGTTACACCCTTTTTAATACGAGCACTTCATTCTTGGCTTTCAGTCTTACTGTTTCTTTTTGGTTCTAGAACATATCGTATACTACCCGTCTTTCCCTATGGCTTACGCCGATTTTTCTGAGAATTTCACACGTTTTGCATCATTTTACATTATCGAACACTTTATCCCGGTCGACAAATCCTATGAACATGTCTTGATTTTACTTCAGTCTTGCTTCCATTATCAAGTGGAACGTAGGGACTGCGTCACTGGTGCCTTTACCTCTGCTATAGCCAAAGTGATCGTTGTCTAACAGACCAATAATTTTCTTTTCAGTTCTCCCGTATGCTTATTCTTGTCAGTAGCTTGGATATATGAGATATTAAGGTAATTATGTGATAGTTCTCGCATTTATCTGCCCTCGCTAGTTTCGTAATTGTGTGAATGATATTTTCCTAAAAGTCTGATGGTATTGCGCCAGTCTCACACATTCTACACGCCAACTTGAAAAGTTGTTCGGTGGCCACTTCCCCAAAGATTTTAGAAATTCCGATGGAATATTAACTTTCCCTTCCGCGTTACGTGATCTCAAATCTTCCAGAGCTCGTTTAAATTCCGCCTCTAATTCTGGATCCTCTATATCTTCCATACCGAATACTAGTTCATCTTCTATCACGTCGTCAGACAAGTCCTTCCGCTCATAGAGGCCATCAGTGTAACCTTTCCATCTATTCGCTCTCTCCTCTGCGTTTAACAGTGGAATTCCCTTTGCACTCTTAATGTTACCGCCCTTGCTTTCAATTTCACTGAAGGCTGTTTTGACTTTCTTGTATGCTGAGTCTTTTTCGATTACTTCATATCTTTCCTACAACCATATCGCCTTGGTGCCCTGCACATCCAACTTATGTCATTCCTCAGAGATTTACATTGAGTGGTCAATGGTCATGGGATGCCTCCTAATATTGTGCCGGACCTCCTTTTGCCTGGCATAGTGCAGCAGCTCTATACGGCATGGACTCAACAAGTCGTTGCAAGTCCCTCTACAGAATTACTGAGCCATTCTCCATAGCTGTTCATATCTACGAAAGTGATGGCAGTGCAGGACTTTGTGCACGAACTAGCCTCTCGATTATGTCCCATAAATGTTACACTACTGGCCATTAAAATTTCTACACCATGAAGATGACAGACGCGAAATTTAACCGACAGGAAGAAGATGCTGTGATGTGCAAATGATTAGCTTTTCAGAGCATTCACACAAGGTTGCCGCCGGTGGTGACACCTACAACGTGCTGATATGAGGCAAGTTTCCAACCGATTTCTCATACACAAACAGCAGCAGACTGGCGTTTCCTGCTGAAGTGTTGTTATGGTATCTCGAGTAAGGATGAGAAATGCCTACCATCACGTTTCCGACTTTGATCAAGGTCGGATTGTAGCCTATCGCGATTGCGGATTCTCGTACCGCGACATTGCAGCTCGCGTTGGTCGAGATCCAATGACTGTTAGCAGAATATGGAATCGTTGGGTTCAGGAGGGTAATACGGAACGCTGGATCCCAGCGGCCTCGTATCACTATCGGTTGAGATGACAGGCATCTTATTCGCATGGTTGTAACGGATCGTGCAGCCACCCCTGGATCCCTGAGTCAACAGATGGGACGTTTGCAAGACAATAACCATCTGTACGAACAGCTCGACGACGTTTGTAGCAGAATGGACTATCAGCTCGGAGACCATGGTTGCGGTTACCCCTGACGCTGCATCACAGACAGGAGCGCCTGCGACGGTGTACTCAACGACGAACCTGGGTACACGAATGGTAAAACGTCATTTTTTCGGATGAATCCAGATTCTGTTTACAGCATCATGATGGTTGCATCCGTGTTTGGGGACATCGCGGTGAACGCACATTGGAAGCGTGTATTCGTCATCGCCATACTGGCGTATCACACGGTGTCGGTATGGGGTGCCATTGGTTACACGTCTCGGTCACCTTTTGTTCGCATTGACAGCACTTTGAACAGTGGACGTTACATTTCAGATGTGATGCGACCCATGGCTCTACTCTTCATTAGATCCCTGCGAAACCCTACAGTTCGTCAGGATAATGCATGACCGCATGTTGCAGGTCCTGTACGGGCCTTTCTGGATACAGAAAATTTTCGACTGCTGCCCTGGCCAGCACATTCTCGAGATCTCTCGCCAATTGAAAACGTCTGGTCAATGGTGGCCGAGCAACTGGCTCGTCACAATACGCCAGTCACTACTCTTGACGAACTGTGAAATCGCGTTGAAGCTGCATGGGCAACTGTACCTGTACACGCCATCCAAGCTCTGTTTGACTCAATGCCCAGGCGTATCAAGGCCGTTATTACGGCCAGATGTGGTTGTTCTGGGTAATACGTGCTACACACGTGCTACTCACGCAGGCAGATGACGTTCACCTGGCATTCGCCATCGAATCGCCACATTGTGTACCGTGATTCGTCACAACGTTTTTTCACTGTTCAATCGTCCAATGTTTGCGCCCCTTACACCAAGCGAGGCGTCGTTTGGCATTTACTGGCGCGATATGTGGCTTATGAGCAGCCGCTCGACCATTAAATCCAAGTTTTCTCACCTCTCGCCTAACTGTCAAAGTACTTGCAGTGGATACTGATTCAGTTTGAAATTCCTGTGTGATGGTCTGGATAAATGTCTGCCAATTACACATTACGACCCTCTTCAACTGTCGGCGGTCTCTGTCAGTCAACGGACGGGGTCGGCCTGTATGCTTTTGTACTGTGCGTGTCCCTTCACGTTTCCACTATCATATTCGAAACAGTGGACCTAGAGATGTTTAGCAGTGTGGAAATCTCAAGTACAGACATGTGATACAAGTGAAACCCAGTCACCTGACCACGTGAATTCCGCGGAGGGCCCCATTCTGCTCTCTCACGATGTCTAATGACTACTGGTTACTGGTGTCGCTGATATGGAGCACCTGGCAGTAGATGGCAGAACAATGCACCTAATATGAAAAACGTATGTTTTTGAGTATGTCGGGATACTTTCGATCACAAAGTGTATCTGCACGTGGCTATCCCACAAATTTTGTCACCTCAGTGTATATACTAACTGAAATATTTCGTCTGTTACTCAAGGTTTTCTTTGCAGTTACCTTCCTTGTACCTACGTAAGTCTGTCCAGCACCTCTGATTGGCGTATTTAAGGATGTACATCTCTCTTCACCTCAGCTGACTGCGCTGGCGTTCCTTATCGCAGTATCCACATTCTTACCGAACTTCAAATGCGTCTCAACATTCCTCAGTACTTCCACGATTCTTCTTACTGACGATTCACTTACACTTCAGTCTATTCTTCATTATTAATCAATTGTGATCTGAATCTATATGTGCTACTGGATACGCCTTACAATCCAATATTGGATTTTAGAATCCTTATCTGACCATGATGTAATCCATTTGGAATCTTCCCGTGTCTCCGTTCGTTTCCCAAGTATACCTTCGCCTCTTGTGATTCTTGAACAGAGTATTCGCTATTACCATCTAAAATTTATTGTTGGACTCAGTTGATCTTTCTTCTCTCTGTTTCCTATTCCCAAGGCCATATTCTTCCGTAACCATTTTTTTCTGCTCCTTTCCCTGCAAGCACATTCCGATCCCCCACAATTATTACATAACCTGTTCAGTATCCTCATACACGTTCTTTCTCTTCATCTTCTTCTTGCGACGTTGGCATGTATACCCGAAATATATTTCTAGGCGTTAGTGCGCTGCCGGATCAGATGAGAACTAGCCTTCCACTGAGCTGCTTAAAGTATCTCAGTCTCTCCTCCATTTCTCTATTCAGTACGAATCCTAAACTGTAACACTATTTTCTGTTATTGTTGATATTGGCCTATACTCGTGTGACCAGAAATCCTTACCTTCCTTCCATTTCACTTTACTGACTACCACTATATGTATATTGATGTAAAATGCTATCCCGTCACTGATTATTCCATCTTCTTCCCAAAGTCACCTCCCCCTTGGCAGTTCTCTCACGGAGGTCCGAATGGGGGACTGATCCGAAATCTTTTGCCAATTGTGAGAACATCATATTTTTTTTAGTTACAGTCCATATGCCCTATGGATACACATAATTTGTCTTTAACGCAATGGTTTCCATTACCTTCTGCATCCTCACTTCCTTGATCATTTATTCTTCTGCCTTTTAATGGCAGCCTCCGACCCCAAGGGCAGACGGTGTTCGGAACGTCTGTCCACTTCGTCATCCTCTTTGACACTGCCGTTAGCATAACCAGGGTGACTTCTTATGCCAGAAGTGTTAGGCCGCCATTGATGACGATTTTTATTCAAAATTTAAGCAGTGTCTGTGTACGAACGCGGTACACATCACGTTTTCATAACTGGTCATAGACGATACCCCTACACCACATGTGAAGCGGGGGACGCAGCTAAAAGTTATAAAAACCGCTGTCATCTTGTACTAAAACATCTCATTGAAAGCCGATTGATAGCAATGCCAAACTGCCTGGCCGAACTATCCATCCAGAGAACGCTGATCTTCCCCGCCCAGTACTTCAGGGACGAGGCCATACAGTTTATAAAATTTATAAACCCGTGTTATACTGGGTCTGTGTCAACGAGAATGCTGGACATATCACCAGCCAAAGTAAGGGTTGCCCTACAGTCAGGAAATAGCACAAGCATACACAAAACATGCTAAACTGAAAGTGGCACACCACAAACTTCACAGAGCGATGGATCATCCTGTGGGAGGAGGAATCTGTGCGTTGGTTGGCGGTCTTCTACACGCAGTTGGAGAGTAGATGAGGCACGCCATACGTGATTGGTCGATACTAGTGACCACGGGTTATTGTTCGCCTGTTTTAACGATTCTGTTTTCCACTAACGCAGATTTTTCTGTCAGACAATGAGATGAGTGTGTGCAAGGTTGGTTCAAATGGCTCTGTGCACTATGGGACTTAACATCTATGGTCATAAGTCCCCTAGAGCTTAGAACTACTTAAACCTAACTAACCTAAGGACATCACATCACACCCAGTCATCACTAGGCAGAGAAAATCCCTGATCCCGCCGGGAATCGAACCCGGGCACGGGAAGCGAGAACGCTACCGCAGGACCACGTGCTGTGGACAGCGTGTGCAAGGGATCGGCACATTGACTTGAAACATAATCTCTACAATCTTCTTTGGCGGCTTTGTCAGTTGTGGTATTCCCACGTATCCCAATATGTGCACCTACCCAGTGAAAGACCATATCCTTGCCTCGTTGTTGGATTCACTGTAAGGTGTCACGGATAATATGAATCAACTGGTCTACTACATACATGCGATAGATCACTTACAACGCAATGTGTGAGTCAGAGCAGACGAGAAGCTTGTACTGTGATGCCTTGGACACATTTCAGTTCCGTGACAATCCCAATGAACTCCGCATCATAATTTGTATACTGTTCCGGAAGACTTACTTAGAAAACCCTATCAGGGAGAACAGTTGAACAATCGAGTGGATTTCCTTGCTGGGAGCCATCTGTATGTACTACTGTAATACCGTGGTACGTTCATAGCAATGAAGAAAAGAGGTTTTTAAGAACGTAATCTGGAGTACAAGTTTTGTTCTTTTGCATCACGCTTACCCTAATATGACTTTCGGCCCCAAAGCGGAATTTTCTTCCACTCCCATCTTTGTATTCGGTGGTCTGATATATCCACATCCGTGAGACAGTCGGTTGCACGTATCATTATTCCTGAGCAGGGACTCAATGCTCGGGTTGGCCGCCGCACTAAAAGCTAACGACTACGGCAATATTAAGACTTTCAGGGCTTGTCGAGCTAGGAGGACGTGCCACCGAGTCACGAGTGGTGGTTCACCACCTGCCTCTGCAGACAGACGCTGAACTGAGCTCGTCGGATAGTCTCCAGTCAACATCTGAATTACTCGTGGTGGACAATAGCTCACATCTTGAGGTAATAAATACGCGATGACCACTAAACCACACTGTCCTAACCTGATTGTGATCTGATAAACGCCCCATAAAACTGCAGGAGACAGGACTTTTCATCTCCGTACGACTTTCCGCTGATTCGTTTCAGGCTGTTCAATGATTTGATGCTCCTTTTTCGCAGGTCCTTCAGGTGCGGGAACCAAGTTAATTTCGTGTCAAATAGTAAGCCCAAAAAGAGCAAATTGCCTTAAAATATAAAATATTGACCCTCATAGTCAACACTGGTAGGTTAAAACTTCGACACTTGCAATCTTCTCTGGTGAGAAACTAAAACTATTTATATTTTCCCAAACTTCCAGCATCCTGGTGGGCAGCTGCAGTTGCCTCGTTATCGTTGTGAAAACAGAGAAAGAACAGAAGATCACGAAGTCATCCAGAAAGAGAAAGCATTTAGCACGGCTACTGACTGTGGAGGGAATGTCACTGACAGCGACTGAAAATGGTATGACACTGAGTACACTGCGTTCAGGACACAATGCTCCTTAATATAGTGGACAGACGAGGTATCACCATGGACATCAAAAGGACAGGTCCACGAAAATGGAAAGCATAAGAAGTGGCAGACGGCCACGCGGTCCCCATTCATGAAGTTGGCGAAGATTATTGTCTCCCTAAGAGATGTTATATGATTTTTGAAGATAAATGAACGCACCGACTTGATAGCTGCGGCCTAAGAAAAACTCCTGTACCGCCTTCTCAAGTAGTTGTCAAGGGCAGAACGGTAGCGCCTAAAATCGTACTGGTAGTGGCAGAGGTCACCTTTGGATTCAAGGAGACAGGTGAGGCGGCGCTTGACCATCCACTCGAGAGTCTTACCCGTAAAACTGGTAAGGGATTCACTCTGATAACTGTTACGGTCGCTACGGTATTTGTCTGATTTTCAGCTGTTTCTCGGGGGATCAAACAGGTGATATGGTCCACCATCTCCTGTCCACATTCCTGTTGTTCGAAGCCTGCTGACTGCGTCACAACCAATTTTCCCACTTAAGATTCCGTCTGTGTGGTGCTCCGTCGACCACCGTCCAGGTTAACAGAGCAGTCCACACCAGAAAGTGGTCACTGCAAATCCGTGGTCACCCTCCGACTGAACTGAGTCTCAATAACAAATGGCAGTGGCTGAAGATTACACCAGACCACAGTTCAAAAAGCAAACATTCTCTGCGTGATCGAGAGGCATGATAATTTGACCCCTGGAGTACGTGGTAGTCGAACCCCACAGCACGTTGTGATGCAAAACAGTCTCTCGTGGTCCAGCAGCTGCAGTCCTCAGAAAGGTGAGTGGCATCCATTTAAGTTCCACTGAAATTTAACTGTCGCTATGAGAGCCATTGATGAGAGATGGTGTTTCTTGTACTCTCTCAGCTGCGGTGACTTACCGGAGAGGTCAGGGGAAATATTAGATGGTGCCCGCTTCTCCTGTTCCTCCATATCTATATCAATAGTCTCGACAGTAAAATTACCATGGGAAAGGGAGAGTGCTCGCCTATCCGATGGTTTAGCTGCCGCTGTCTTCGATTTCTAATGACGTTTTGTGTTGTTTTTCGTTACTTGAGGAAGAAGATGGTTACATCGGTAGAGAGGACGGTTTAGTTGGTCGCCAGTAGTGTGCAGTGACACGTGGCTGACGGTCCAACTCGTCATTGACGATTTCTGAATGGCTTCAGATTCAAGTGTAGCTTTGCCTCCCCCCCCCTCCCCCTACAATCCTCCCTCCCCACCCAGGTACTTTAATCTGCGGTCTCAGCTTGTGTGGAGGCAACATATTTGGCGACTGGCTTCTTAAAGGCTGGCGTAAAAGAAGTAGAAAACTGCGGAAGTCGCAAAGGTTTAAAAGTTGTATTAGTTTCTCCATACGGTTTGCGTCTCGTAACCAACAATTCCGGAATTTTCTTTTCCACATTATTAATTCCGCACATTCCGCTCCATACTGGGTGATCCTCAGAGACGTTTATAAAATTCAGAGGAAGTGTACAAGAACCGCTTGATCCGTGAGCCGGGCCCCACAAGGTCCACACATAGAACTCCTATTAAATTCCAAAGTGGTATGAAAAAAAAGTCTTTGGCATTTAAAACATCGCATTGGATTGGGAACAAGCAGCCGAACTTAAAGACTGTTATAACCCGCAAGAATATGCTCAGATAATTTCAGTGTTTTAAAAGTTAAAACGAATGTTGCAGTATTTTTACCAATGTGTCACTGACTTTCCCCACATAATTCTGCGTTTGCGTTACACTTATGTTTCTCCATTCCTCACGTAATTCCACAAGTATATCTACATTATATCTGAGCAGGTAACCACGCAGGAAGTTAAGGATATAATCCTATTCAGCCACAACAGGATAGTTACCTAAGTCCTTGCCTCCCACAAGCATACATACTTGGTGTGATGTAACAGTTTCAAATAGAAGAGTTCCATTGCAAAGCCCTTTAATGATTTTTAAGGAAATGGAAATATCTTCACTCCTTGTGCTCATGGAAAGGGGAGATCTTATCATAGGTTCCCTCAGCTCTCTTGATTACGATAAAAGTGTTATATCAGAGTAGTGCCCTCATACAATAATTCTATGATTTCTTCCAGACAGGCTGATCATCTAAGCTGTCTTTACTGGGTGTCCCATTAGGAGTAGATGGGAACTTCGATTGTTCCAACTAGTAGGGCAAAGTGCGTTCTGGAACACTTTTGACATCACGTTGATATCAGATTAATCATGGAAATTAATTATTTGATCAATTGAATGTCCAATCCCTGGCTGATTGTGAGGTCACTTCCCTCACCACCCTCGTTAATGCAAAAGATACTGACTGCATAGTGTAAATAGTGTGTGACATTCAATCAAAGCAGTCAAATCCCCCCCCTCCCCCCCCCCTCCCCCCCCCCCCTCCCCCCCCCTCCCCCCCCCAGAAAAACTAAAGCCATCATGTTGAGGTTGACGTATTTTATTTGAGTCAGACATATTCCAGAATCTCAAAACAGTTGGTGAGGGATAATGTAAATCTCATTTGAATCTAAAACACATTGACCACGTGCATGTAGGAACTGACATGGCCGGCCAGAGTAGCCGAGCAGTTCTAGGCGCTTCAGTCTGGAACCGCGCGACCGCTACGGTCGCAGGTTCGAATCCTGCCTCGGGCATGGACGTGTGTGATGTCCTTAGGTTAGTTAGGTTTCACTAGTTCTAAGTTCTAGGGGACTGATGACCTCAGATGTTAAGTTTCATAGTGCTCAGAGCCATTTGAACCATTTTTTTGAACTGACTTGTCATCAATGATTTTGTAAAGATATGTGCTGACAGCTGGAGTACATGTTTCCTTCTACTGGTAAATCAAGAAAACTGAATTGCAGTAGGTAGAGATGGAACTTCCAGGAGTACCTATATATATATCTATGAAAAATGTGGTGAGTATGTTAGCACACATCACACCATGGACAAGTTTGCATGTATATCAGGCACTCAACGAGAGGGTAGGTGTGCACAAATAATGCATCTGTACATGGATGGAAAATTTCAGTCTCTAAATCGAGAAGTTAAGGAGGTAGAGACATAAGTCCATACCCTTCTGAAACTGATCAATGAACTGGATACACGGGTTAAGGAACAAAAGATATACACCCATATCATTGTGAGAAAGAATGTAGACGACTTAGCTGTAATGGTTGATGGAAATGAAAAGGAAGTGTATGACTTAACTGTAAATGCTGAGTGAAATGTATGTAACATGCAGTCTGTGAAGCAGCCTGTTTACAATATGTCAACTAAGCATAAGGTCATCACCGCACGAAAGGCTGTTTGAGAGAAGTTAAAGTTGCTAAGCTTAGGACATTTCGATCAAGAGCAGACACTATAAGAAACATTTAATCAGTTACTGAATCTCTCAAAGAACTCTCAGTGAAATTACACAATGACAACAATGATGCTACTGCTGGTTTCATTAACAGTCACAGCAACAAAGGATAGGTAAAACATTCTGTGTCAGTAGTGGAAACCATACTTGTTTGGCATGCAGCTGTAATTTTAAATAATAAAAAAAACAATACAGACAGGGGGCAAGGAATTTCAAAGAACACCTGATCTACCGAATCTTATTTTCCTAAAACCCTCAAAAACAGTAAAATCTTCACCCAAAGATCTGGAGATTCATGGCGAAATACCAGTGTACACAGGAAATCAGGAAACAAATGCAGTGTGAAATACAGACAGATTATGAAGTCATTATTATTGGACAGTAGGAAATTTGGAAATTTGTGGGAAGTTCTATGGGACCAAACTGCTGAGGTCATCGGTCTCTAGGCTTACACACTACTTAATTTGATTTAGACTAACCTGCAAAAGAATTCCGTGCGCGCATTTTCCGCGCTTCTTTCCGTTATCTCTTCTCTCTAACGGCGCAGGAGGGTGCAACAGTATGATGCGTTGATATTTACGCCCTTTTGTGAGTAATGCACCATAATTACCTTCTGCATCCCAGGAGACCGATGCTATCACATTACTGGTTGATTTTTGCACCCAGAATTTTTTTTTTTTTTTTTTTTTTTTTTTTTTTTTTTTTTTTTTTTTTTTTTTTTTTTTGGGGGGGGGGTTGGGAACGAAGGATGTTTCCATTACTGTGAGAGTTGTTTTGTCTCAGGATCAATGTGGTGAACCCACATTTCGTCCATTGTCATATACCTTACATGAAAGCCATTTTCATCCGCTTCAGATTCGCAAATAATTTCTTCACAACACTGCACACGCTCCCATCTATGAGCTGCATTCAAGTCTTTCGGAACCCACTGAGATGAAACGTTCCGCATTCCCAAAATGTCCACATCAGTGTCATGAGCACGCCCATGGGAGATTCCAAATGTGGTCTCAATGTGCTGCAATGTTGTCCGACGATCCTACATAATCGTACCGGGAGTTGTAGTCTCTGTTTCGTCAGTGGCAATGGTGACAGGCCTTCCGCTACTTCGCGCATCTTCCACACTCGTTCTTTCACATTTGAAGTCATACACCAAGTTTTTTAGTGTTGCATAAGACGGAACACTATCCTTAAGCGTATTCCGTATGTCCTCCACAATTTCCTTGGGCCTCATTTCCTTCAAATGAAGATATTCAATAGCAGCACGGTTCTTGATTCTCTCGAAATTCGTCATTTTGCTTACACTAAGGTATACAACGCATTCTAGCGGCAAAACTAACGATGCCACAAAGGGCCACCATAAAAGTAGGTGGTGTTGCTGATGCGAGACATTACGGTAATTATTTCGGGATAGAGCTTTACGACCGCTTCCCATACAACTCGACTATGACTGTCCATGGCGTCAGGTTCTGCAGGCAATACCGCTTATTCGATTGAGATTGTCTCAATAATTTCAGAGCTTAGGGAGAGAGGGGTAATAGAACGAGTATGGAGACAGTAGCTAGAGAGCTGCACAAACCAGCATGCAAAACATACCCTCACAAGCATTTTCTGATTAAGGGTTTGGATGACTTACGGCAGGCTGACCTTGTATATGGGAGGGAATACTCACATGAGAATAATGGAGTCAAATATATTTTCATGGTTTTTGATAGATACTCCACATTAGCCTGGACATTACCCGTTAAAACAGAAACAGAGAGAAATGTTGCGGAAGTGCTGGAGAATTTGTTGCAGACAGGGATGAATCAATGCCCTATTAACCTCCTAAAAGATCATGGTGGAGAGTTTTACGATAGGTATGTCAACACCGCGATGCAGCAGTATAGAATACATCACTACTCACTATTCACCCACCTGAATGCGAGTATTGCGGAATGTCCGCACAAAACAATAAAAGTTGAAATGTGGATGCGTTTTAATCTTTATGGCTCATACAAATGGACAGATATCCTACCAGAAATAATCGTGCACGATAAACGAACCAAACAAAGCACAATAAAAATGAGAACAATCGATGATCATGACAATGGACTCATGGATACAGTGTACTATTGCATTAAAATGATCGATCCACATAAACAGAAAATTAAGGTTGGTAGTTTGGTACATACCTCAAAACACAAGACGGCATTTGAGAAGTCATACCTCCCAAACTGGTCAAGTGAGATACTGACAATTTCCAAAGTGCAGAGAACAAATCCCAGGACTTACATCTTAAAGGATATTAGTGGTACTGAAATTTCAGGATGTTCTTAGACTGAGGAAATGCAGAAGAGCTCTGGACCACACATATTTCTCATACAGATTGTCATAAGACACAGACGGGATACAGTAATTATTAAATCGCTAGTTTTTCCTACAACAAAAAAACAGTTGAATTGACCGCTAACGCCGGCCGGAGTGGCCGAGCGGTTCTAGGCGCTTTAGTCCGGAACCGCGCTGCTGCTTCTGTCACAGGTTCAAATCCTACCTCGGGCATGGATGTGTGTGATGTCCTTAGATTAGTTAAATAGTTCTAAGTTCTAGGGGACTGATGACCTCAGCTGTTGAATCCCATCGTTCTGAGAGCCATTTGAACCATTTTGACCGCTAACGATTTTCTATTGCACACAGTACAACCAGCACAGTAACATAACTTGCTTGATGGGAAACGCATTGTAGGTGGTAAATGTCATCTTACAGGGTAATCGTGTGTCTTCTGACTCTCTACGCCATTTTCCAGCACCACTCTGGATGATACTGCTGCTGGTACATTTCATTTTTAAAAACAGACAGGCACACAGGGAACTGCAACCTCCACGGTGAGCAAGAGCACAGTAGGGATGAGGGGGATAGGTCGCTGGGTTATGTAGACTCACCACACTTCATATGCAGCCAATCATAAGGCTTCATTTTGAATGGGCACACAAACTGAAGGGGCAGTATCATGGAAATTTCCTGAAATCCCTTGTCCCACTGTAAGGTGGTCTGATCCGTGACATCACACTTCTTTGTTAGGGCTTGGAGCTGTGACAGTAGGTCCTTATGCTGGATGCGGTGGCTTGAGCCTTGACGTCATAAGGGCCAGCGCCCCCACTTCTGGCTGGGGTTCATTCAGCAGTGGTCAGCGGCAGCGAGTGGATAGCCATGCGGCCTCCGTTCCATTTATGAAGCAGGTTCCCAAGCTGGTGGGGCACAGGCATTTTTATAATTAATACAGTGGGCGTTTTTTTCTGAGCGTGTCATGGTGGTAATTAGAGACACGGGTTTCTCATCTGTAGGACAGTGGTTCCAATTGCAGCATCTGAGACGATGTATTTCCTGTGTCACATCTTGAACATTTCAAAGTGTGTCATCAGCAAAGCAAACTACAGCTATCTTTGTGCAGCGTTTTGTGGGCAACATTTATATGTAATTAACGATGTTTTCATTGGATGCAGAAGTGGTTTAGAGTCCATTTGCGATATGTGCAAGTGTCTTTAGTTGATATAGGTGGTGTATTTTTGAGCACGTAAGTGTCTTTAAATGCATTTAGACTTGTAGTTGAAGGAGAGATACTTATTTCGATTTGAAGGTGAAGTGAGCGTCCTGTTTAGAGTTCTAGAGATATTTCATTATTTATTTCGAGCCGGCCGCGGTGGTCTAGAGGTTCTAGGCGCTCAGTCCGGAGCAGCGCGACTGCTACGGTCGCAGGTTCGAATCCTGCCTCGGGCATGGATGTGTGTGATGTCCTTAGGTTAGTTAGGTTTAAGTAGTTCTAAGTTCTAGGGGATTGATGACCATAGATGTTAAGTCCCATAGTGCTCAGAGCCATTTGAACCATTTATTTCGAGTTGTAGATGAAGTGGTGCCTATGCAAAATTTGAGTCTGCGAGCTACTTGTTTTGAATGGTACAACGAATTTTTTTACACCAGTTGTGTGATATCATCAGGTTCAAGCTGTATTGTAATCTTTAGAAATAAATAAATAATCTGTGTGAAATTAATCCCCGCCAGCTGGTTAAATAAACAATATTCTACTCTGCCTTGTGCCCTGTAAATTGTTTAAACAATATTCCAGTGTCTTAAATTGATCAGTGCAATGTGAGTGACTATATATTTGCGTACTTTCATAAGGTCATCCCAGCCCAACAGTCCAACACAAACTGAGCGACTTTACCCGCCATTTTTTCTGGGTGTATATAGATGTTTACCTGTCTCGTGGTCCAGGCGGTGAAGCCAACGCCGCAGTTCTCCGAAACATAATGTTCCACCATGTATCTAACAATGGTCATGGAAATGTGCCCCAAGTTTAAGGAAGAAAAGGCCTGGCAGTGCTGGCCAGTCTCCAACTCACGAAACCTGGGGTCACCGTGTCCGTATCCAACTAATGCTGGCGGATTTCCATATCAGCCATTTCCCTAAGTAGTCCTACACTCTTCGTCAGTCCCTTCTGATGAAGGCAGTCCGGCTTGAGTGGCCCTGCCAGTTGCTATGCTACTGCCGGCATAACCTTCAGCGTCGTAGAGGCGCGCACACCTTTCGGGCCGACACTAAAGGTCCTTAAGATAAGACTGTCGGCGAGATGATCTCCAGGGTACTGAAGAATCATTGTAGGCATTTTTGATCTCAGAAACCTGAATTATTGTGCAACGTCCGATTCATTACGTATGACCCATGTACTTTTCACCGATTGTGATCCCACTAAAGTCACTTAACCTGCGACGTGGTGTCATGCTCACTACACACCCGTCTGTAACAGATATACGTCTGTCAGAAAGACATACTACGCATCGAGCCGCAACATTCGGGAAACATACACGGCACACCTTCAATTTTCATTTATTCTGGCCTATCGACGGACCCACGCTCTTCAGCAGTTCCCAAAAATTGATCATGTGCACCGTTTTTAAAATGATCGCAAGTCTAAAGAAGCTTAGTTTTTTGAGCTCCTATCTTTCATCTACTCTCGTCACTGTTGAACCAAAGTGATTATTCCGCCTTATATCGCCAAAGTATTTGACCGATAGATACAATCTGAATGGTGCATCGTTAATGCTGTCAAAGTGTTATTCCTATTATTTTATGTATCACGTTAAATATGCTAATATTTGTGTTGATTCACATGTCAGTACACTAAATACTGACATAAAAATATATCAAGTTGTACGAAAGTTGAATTATATTTTACTTTTTTCTGTAATCAAGTGACTCCACTACTAATGGAATAGTATTGCTCAAAAGTAAGGATGTGAGTGACGGTTTAGTGTCACGAGACGTCGACTCTATAGTAAACAAGAGACAGAATTAACGTGAAAGGAGTCCTCATTTCTGAGTGGCAAGGAAAGTGGGTCGTCCTGAAAGTAGAGCGCCACCAGTGGAGTTATCTTGAGGACCCCTGTGCCCTACGGAGGGGCGTGGTCACCACATTCCAAAAGGGAGAGCTCACGTAGCTTAAAATTTACGTATAGGAGTAGCACATAAACACTGCTGTCTACCCACTACAGGACTCTGTTCAGAGGAGCGTCCATTAGAGCTTTTGTTTCTTTCCGTATCTTATTATGCCATACTCGTCATTCCAGCAGCTTACGAAGCTTTACAGTATTACTATTATACCATTTATGTGCGTTAGTGCGTAGTGCTTTTTATCGTAAGCAAGTGAAAAATTATGAATTGTTCACTAAGCAGGTGGTGGAAAATATCTGGTGGAGACGTAAATAATAACCGTATCATCAGTCAAGAAAGGGACAATAGTACACCTTTAACACAGCCCTGCAAACTGATGACTTTATGGTTAGTGGCATATTTGGAGCAAATGAGCAGGGGTATAAAGGTTTCTAAAAGATCGCTTCTTCCGTTGCGAGATGAGAGAACTTGATCGATCCTCCTCTGTTTCACTTTAATACTAGAGAAGAGATCGAGGATAGTTATCAGATTAATACCATCAGTCAATGCGGAAGTTGATACAATGGCAAATAAGAATTAGTATATCAATCAGAAGATGCCCATGCTGTTGGTGCCTAATAATTTATTACGTATGTATGTATACATTATGTATGTAGACAATATTATATATGTATGCAATAAAGACAAAGGTGGAAACTTCACATCTAAAATCAAATAACGACAGTTATCTATTTGTTACTTTGAATGTAATTCTTTTATTTCTGCATAATTCACAAAAGTTTGGATGAATAAAGGTCAGCGTCGAGGTCAGCTTTCCATACTTTTAGGAACTGAGGAGAGTATTTAATCATTACACATAACACAGTACACGTAATTACTAATGGGGCTCAAATTTGCTAAAATAACAATGAACAATGGGCAATTGAAACAATTGTCAGAGAAAGCGTCGAGTAGGTGTTAGAGCACGGGAATTATCGTCACCTAAATACGGTGCAGAGAGAAATACGAGAGGGAAGGTGATAACTGGCAGCTGTATTAACTCATGAAGATTCCGTCGCCAGAGCTTTGGATGTGGTGGCCAACACGCCACGAGCACACACTAGAGCAGTGCCCACCAGATGAGCGTGATAAATTGGAAACCGTACTATTTAATACCGCCGATCGCTTTTAGATGCTATTACGGTTCGGGACATCAAGTACTGGTAGTCATCTCTGTGCTAACATGAAATCGTGTCAGCATAACGTGCGTGATCCAAGACTGAGCTAATATGTGGAGGATGAACTAAAATTCGGGGAATATCGTTCTTCAATTAAATAATGAAAAAATACACCACTTGTGTGTTTCTTCGAGCTTAACACAACGCGTTTCGAGAATTTGTTCTCACTTTTAAGTGCATTTCTTTAAATAAATAGTTTTAGTGATGTTTGCTTGTGTAATTTTCTGCCTCTCTTGCATTGTAGTTGTCGTTTTGAGGTTGTACGGCAATCGAAAAATCAGATGCAATGAATGGTGAGACTTTTTAATATGCTAAATGATGATATGTTTTTATATACTAATGTTAGAAATAGTATTTAAATCGGCCAACTCACATGTATTGTGCCGTCTTCATTAGACAGAATATCACATACACCCAAATAATCACTCACACTCTTTGTTTTTGAAACCAAAATACGAGTGTATTACAAAGATTTCATGACAGTTTTGTTCCACAACAGTTTGTATACCGGAGAGGCGTTACTTTTTTGTGGATTATGTAATTTACATAGAGTTGTCAATATAAAATTTATTTCAACATTACTGTCTATTGACTTATCGATGATACTTATATTCCAATTTGATATCGGTATTTAGCTAATCTATGAGGAAAAGAAAATATTTATGGAAATTATTACAGTTGTCATATACCGGAGAAGCTCTTGAAAAATTCAACTGATTCGCTACATAGTTTGTCACCGGCAGATTTCCCCCGGGCTTTTTGTGGCGTACAAAAATTTCTAGCTCTTCGATTAAATCCATTACATTTGATTTTTAGAAGCAGTGGATAATTTTTTTAAATTTCTGCTACAGTTCGTTGTTTGTGGAGAAAGCTACTTTCACTATATGTCACCTAAATAGTTTTGCTATTATTTGCGAAATGTTACCTACATAAGAGACGCTGGCCATACATTTGATTCTATTCTTGTTTCCTTCTACAATCCCAAGAATTTGTTTCTTCTTCGCTATCATTTTATGCATTTCGTCTGTCGCTGAGCTGGGGAAGTCGTTAGGCACTGCAGTTTGCGTAATGATGTCTAGATCTTTCTTTCTCACCTCTTTGTTCAATAGAATTTTGTTTGCTCCGTGTACAATAGTCTTGTATGGAGCTTTGTTGTGTACATTCTGGTGACATGTTGTGGCTTGAACTGTGTTGTTGGAAACTGTCTTATTCCCTCATTTCTTGAAATTTGGCCTGTTATTGTAATTTTCTAGGCACACTTCTAGAAAATTATTTCTACTTTTTTGTATTCAGCTGTAAAATTTATCTTCTTGTGTGTATTATTAAAAAAATATATGATGAGACTAATGTGATTCGTGTCGCCTTTGACTAAAGTGAAGGTAGGATCTACATATCTTCTGTAATACAGTGTGTTTTCTAAGCACGGTTCCTGGCTGCTGAATATTTTGTGTGGCAGGATGTATATGAAAATATCTGCTATGGTGTCAGATATGGGTGAGTCCAAGGCTAACCCATTTGATTGTTGATAAAAATGACTATTGGTTACAAAGTAAGGTGTCGTTGAGGATTAGCTCTAGTAGCTCTGTAATTCAATAATTTCAGCTTACGAATACTTTTTGTACTTTCCCAAATTGCTCTTTGGGACTTAACATCTGAGGTCATCAGTCCCCTAGAACTTAGAACTACTTAAACCTAACTAACCTAAGGAAGTCACACACATCCGTGACCAAGGCAGGATTGGAACCTGCGTCGGTAGCGGTCGCGCGGTTCCAGACTGAAGCGCCTAGAACCGCTCGGCCGGCTCAATGGCTTGTTTAACAGGGATATTGGAATGTGGGTTCATGATGTATAGTCATTTATTTCGGTGGCTGGTGTGGTACGCATTTTTACAGCACATGGTTTTTCTTATGTGACATACTTTCTTTGGAAGTATTTCAGTTTGTGAGAGAGTTTTTATGGAGGGCTGTTCATATTGTCTCACTGAACATCCTACCTTGTGACCTTTAGGTTGGGATTTTAATATGAGGGTTTTAGATTTCAGCCTGCCGATGTGGCCGAGCGGTTCTAGGCGCTACAGTCAGGAACCGCGCAACCGCTACGGTCGCAGGTCCGAATCCTGCCTCGGGAATGGATGTGTGTGATGTCCTTAGGTTAGTTAGGTTTAAGTAGTTCTAAGTTCTAGGGGAATGATGACCTCAAAAGTTAAGTCCAATAGTGCTCAGAGCCATTTGAATAACTTTTCTTTTTTTTTTTTTTAGATTTTATACAGGTGACGTATTTCGTTTCATGTTCTCTAGTAACAAATGTATTTTCTTTAACTTTTATTTGATTTTGTTGTCGAATTGTTTCGCTGGATCTTTGTTCTGTTCTACTATGTTGTTTTCTGTGAAAAATCTGAGAGTTTCTTCAGTGTACTCACTCTTTCATAATGACAATTCTATGGCTTTCATTTGCTTTTGCGGTTATTATCTTCTTTTCTGTAAGTTTCTTATACTGCTCATGGCTTTTTAATCATTTTGATGAATGTGCAGGTATTTTCACATCGCACTAATTCCTTCTCTAGGAAGGACCTTGTTCATTTGGTGACCTACGACAGATTTATCATTGCAGTTTAGTCTTATTATTTCTGCTGCGTTCTTTGTTGCCACTATGAGCTGTTTTGTGTGTTGCCTGATAGGTTTTTTTAAAATTATATTTCAAACCTTTGTTTATAGGTTCAGCTGTTTTTCATTGAATACAATGTACGTGTTAGTCGCTACTCGGCTGTGGAACGTGTTTGTGTTTTTAATATTGTTCACTTGCTTATTGTTCTGATATTGTCTGGATATCAGGTTGTCCAGTTTCGTAATGTGTGTGTTACATTTATTAAGGTGCTCCTTACAAAATATGCAATTAATTTTCTCTCATGAAAGGTTCCACATATTACAGTCGATGCTATTGACTGTTTTTAATGTGTGTCCAAAAGTTGTCTAATATCTTTCTTCTTTTACAACAGCTTCTTTCTATGAATAAAAGTCTCTCGGTGTACATGCCGCGTCAATTCAGAATCAAACTCCAAGCTTTCGACCACTACCTTCATGGTCGTCGTTAGGGCTAAAACTGAATGTCGTAAAATGGCGAGGCTCCCACTTTTATATGCAAAGAACGGCTTCTGATTGGCTGGAATACGTCATAGCAACAGCGATATGGCGTGTAGGGAAGTGGTGCCCTCTACTTCCATAGATGTAGTAGTAGCCCACGCATAGAATTACTTGGACTCTGTGATCCGGGAATCAGTCGAAATTAGACTTAGCGGTAATAACTTTAACAGAGACAACGGTTATGCACTTAGCAACACCTGGAAGAGTGCACTGGATAAAGAAAAATCGCAGAGGAAAACTTCCCGCCCTTTACCTCCTGATTCAAGGGATGGCGCTGCAAGCAAAGCGGGATAGAAACTACATCTATGGAAGTAGAGGGCACCACTTCACTAAGCGCCATATCGCTATTGCTATGACATTTCCAACCATTCAGAAGCCGTCCTTTGTATATAAAAGTGGGGGCCTTGCCATTTTACGACGGTCAGTTTTAGCCCTGACGACGACCATGGAGGTAATGGTCGAAATCTTGGAGTTTTACCCTGAATTGACGCGGCATGTACACCGAGAGACTTTTATTCAAGAAATACGTCGCGAAAGACTTTGTAGCCAGATTCATTCTATATTTAGCCATATTGATTTTGTTTTTCGCTTCACAGACCTTGTACGCTGATATCTGTATCCTAGTTTTTTCATTGCCTGGATAGAACACTAATAACTTAATTTTGTCCATCGTAATCGATGTTTTTTAAAAGCTGCAACTATGTCGGTGAGGTTTTAAATAATGAAAATCTGCGGCAGTTAAGTATTTTTTCATGTAATATTAAAGTTAAAAAAATTGAAAATGAAAGTTTTCAAAACGATTACACACACAAAATTCAACAAAGTGTGTCGACAATTAGGTCTAATTCTACACTACGTTAACGTTAAAATAGGATACAGAAGCAATTGTACGAATACTGTACAACGACTTGTTTAATATGATTAGATTTTTATTCACATGAAGTAATGAGTCCTGTCGATAGAGGATCACACATTTCCTCGTATTTCTATGTTTTCGGGAAGATTTTGACACCGTTCCTCAGAATCAGCTTCCAATAAAAGTGTGTACCTTTGGGGTATCGTCTCAGTTGTGCGACTGATTTAGTGATTCACTGTTACAAAGGTAAAATCTCGTAGTAACTAACAGAAAGTAACTGGGTTAAACGTAAACGATATATCGCGTTCCTCAGGCAAGTGGTGTAGACGCTGTGTTGTTTTAAGCTGTATAAACGATATTGGAGGCATGCTGAACAGCCCTCATAGATTTTTTGTAGATGATGCCGTAGTTCACCGTGTAGCAAAGTAATCAGGGGATCAAAACCAACTGGAAAATGATTTAGACGAGATAACTGTATGGTGCAAAACGTAACAGTTGAGTCTAATCAATAAGAAGGGGCATGTCATCCATATGAGTACAAAAATATATTCATTAAATTTCAGATACACAATAATCACGCTGGCCTACAAGCTGCCAGTTAAACAAAAGACATAGTGATTGTGATCACGAACAACTTAAACTGGAATGACCACGTAGAAAATGTGGAGAAGGGGACCAAACGACTGCTTTTTATTGGCATAATACTTAGCTGGTGCAACAGATGTACTAAATTTACTGCCTACGTACACTAAGTTTGTTCGTCCTGTTCTGGAATATTACTGAGGACCGGCCGGTGTGGCCGAGCGGTTCTAGGCGCTTCAGTCTGGAACCACACGACCGCTACGGTAGCAGGTTCCAATCCTACCTCTGGCATGGCTGTGTGTGATGTTCTTAGGTTAGTTCTAAGTTCTAGGGGACTGATGACCTCAGATGTTAAGTCCCATAGTGTTCAGAGCCATTTGAACCAGTATTGCTGCACGATTTGTAATCCTTACCAGACAGGATTGGTGGAGGGCATCGGAAAACTTCGAAGAAGATCAGCTCGTTTTGTGTTTTCGCGAAGTATGGCGAGAGTGGCACGGACATGATTCGAAATTTCGGGTAGCAATCACTAAAACAAATACGTTTGTCGTTGCGGAGAGATCTCTTCGCAAAATTTCCATTATAAACTATCTTCTCCGAATGAGAAAATATTTTGTTGACGCCAACGTAGATAGGAAGAAGAGGTAATACTAATAAGATAAGAGAAATCAGACCTCGAACAAAAATATTTAAGTTTTCTTGTCTCCAGTGCGCTGACCGACAGTGGAATAATAGCGAAAAGTATGAAGATGGTGCGATGAAAAGTCTGCCAAACACTTACACGTGAATTATGGAGTAGTCATGTAGCTTCAAAATGAGAGCGAATCAAATCAGATTCGCCCTTCAGTTAACTCTGTTCCATAAGAATGATGCAATCATTGATCCACTCTCCCGCGTCAAGGTGCCATCAGAACTGATGAGTAACAGGAAATGGCAACCTCGTTTCTTTCTAAAGAAAGAGTGAAGGTGGTCTGCTTTCTAATGTTCTTAGATACTAAAAACAAATTGACCATGTGGTCGTGGAGACGTAAATATTATAGAGACTGGTGACGTTCCTTTTTTAATGAAAATTACCAGGAAATCCCTCCTCGGAACAAACATTCCTTTTGTCTTCAGGAGTGTCGAAGAAGTACTAAGTCCCCGAAACAAATTATACGACAACTTAGTTAATCTGTTACATATCTGAAAGAGAAATGGTGATCGCGCAGTGACCAGTAAGACAGTTCTACAGATTTTCAGGAGCATACTGATATGGCTAGTCGCATTTTAATCCTCTCAATTACTTCGAAATAAGCTGGTCATTTTACCTGAATGAATAAGTAGGGTATCAGTACCAGTGCGAATACAGATTTACGGTATTAGCTCAAGACAACACCCAGGAGTAAAACGAGACTTCCGGGAACACACACCACCCTCGTCTCTGAGAATCCACAAACCTTGCGTACTTGTGCGGTGGGAAATGAAGTTGTCACAAGTCGAGGTTACCTGTATCGACCCACACATCTTGGGCAGTTGTGCGAAAAAGACTGCGGGGAAAACAAAGCTGGCACGTGTTGAGGTCACACATTTCTGGCCACTCCTCTATGGCAATTGGATGGCTGGAAACCCCTCCATCTTTTCTATCTACATCAATGAGGATCAAACTCTCCCTCCTCCTTTTCTCTCTAGTTCAGTTTCATAGGCTTTGCTATGTGCACCGTGCTATGAGGATCATAAGCAGTAGAGGTAACCGACTTAGAAGGTGGCGGTAAATATAACCGTAATTTATGAGGTAGGATAAATGGTTAAAATGGCTCTAAGCACTATGAGACTTAACATCTGAGGTCCTCGGCCCCCTAGACTGAGAACTACTTAAACCTAATTAACCTGAGGACATCACACACATCCTTGCCTGAGACAGGATTCGAACCTGTGACCGTAGCAGCAACGCAGTTCCATACTGAAGCGCCTAGAACCGCTCGGTCACAACGGCCGGCGAGGTAGGATACTTCGAGATTACAGTATGTGGCTGAATTAATACAGTTCAATAACTTCTACATCTACATTTCTACATCTACATTTATACTCCGCAAGCCAGCCAACGGTGTGTGGCAGGCGCTTCAGTCTGGAACCACTTCACATACTCTGCAGAATGGAGGTAAGTACTAACATAATTTGTGATATAAGACACTTTGATGTTACAAAATGTGGCTGAATTACTATAAAATAGAATTCATGACATTTTCTGTAAGCATTCCCACCTATATTTGCTATTTGCAGTTTGTTCTTTTTTTCCATCGATTTTTTGCATATACCCATGCCTCCATTCTAAAATGTATATAAATTTATGATTGTAAATGTTCCACAGTTACCACAGTGTGATATTTAAAAATCGAGAATCCAGCTAAAAAGCCTCCCCTGCACATGAAATAATACCGCAGAAGACTTGAGCTCCAAAGCCGCGAGATGTTAAGCATCGTCCCATGCATGAAAGTTAACAGACTACAGGTCCTAGCTCGCAGAGCTACATACACTCCTGGAAATTGAAATAAGAACACCGTGAATTCATTGTCCCAGGAAGGGGAAACTTTATTGACACATTCCTGGGGTCAGATACATCACATGATCACACTGACAGAACCACAGGCACATAGACACAGGCAACAAAGCATGCACAATTTCGGCACTAGTACAGTGTATATCCACCTTTCGCAGCAATGCAGGCTGCTATTCTCCATTGGAGACGATCGTAGAGATGCTGGATGTAGTCCTGTGGAACGGCTTGCCATGCCATTTCCACCTGGCGCCTCAGTTGGACCAGCGTTCGTGCTGGACATGCAGACCGCGTGAGACGACGCTTCATCCAGTCCCAAACATGCTCAATGGGGGACAGATCCGGAGATCTTGCTGGCCAGGGTAGTTGACTTACACCTTCTAGAGCACGTTGGGTGGCACGGGATACATGCGGACGTGCATTGTCCTGTTGGAACAGCAAGTTCCCTTGCCGGTCTAGGAATGGTAGAACGATGGGTTCGATGACGGTTTGGATGTACCGTGCACTATTCAGCGTCCCCTCGACGATCACCAGAGGTGTACGGCCAGTGTAGGAGATCGCTCCCCACACCACGGCGCCAAACACGCATACGACCATCATTGGCACCAAGGCAGAAGCGACTCTCATCGCTGAAGACGACACGTCTCCATTCGTCCCTCCATTCACGCCTGTCGCGACACCACTGGAGGCGGGCTGCACGATGTTGGGGCGTGAGCGGAAGACGGCCTAACGGTGTGCGGGACCGTAGCCCAGCTTCATGGAGACGGTTGAAAATGGTCCTCGCCGATACCCCAGGAGCAACAGTGTCCCTAATTTGCTGGGAAGTGGCGGTGCGGTCCCCTACGGCACTGCGTAGGATCCTACGGTCTTGGCGTGCATCCGTGCGTCGCTGCGGTCCGGTCCCAGGTCGACGGGCACGTGCACCTTCCGCCGACCACTGGCGACAACATCGATGTACTGTGGAGACCTCACGCCCCACGTGTTGAGCAATTCGGCGGTACGTCCACCCGGCCTCCCGCATGCCCACTATACGCCGTCGCTCAAAGTCCGTCAGCTGCACATACGGTTCACGTCCACGCTGTCGCGGCATGCTACCAGTGTTAGAGACTGCGATGGAGCTCCGTATGCCACGGCAAACTGGCTGACACTGACGGCGGCGGTGCACAAATGCTGCGCAGCTAGCGCCAATCGACGGCCAACACCGCGGTTCCTGGTGTGTCCGCTGTGCCGTGCGTGTGATCATTGCTTGTACAACCCTCTCGCAGTGTCCGGAGCAAGTATGGTGGGTCTGAGACACAGGTGTCAATGTGTTCTTTTTTCCATTTCCAGGAGTGTAGATAAAACGTCACCGCCGGAGTAGGCTATACAGGCCGGACGCGATAAGAATGTGACTTGAGGACACTCACGCAGCGCCTGTCCTTAAATAACCAAAAATATAAATTTTTTATTACGTGACAATATTTCCAGTAATAATTCTCTATTAAAATTATTACAACACAAGTCAGCCGCCGTCTATTACTGTATTATTTCTTAGTCCTTCACGGTAAATAGGACTGACTATCGCT
The DNA here is from genome assembly GCF_023897955.1 of Schistocerca gregaria. Taxonomy (NCBI): domain Eukaryota; kingdom Metazoa; phylum Arthropoda; class Insecta; order Orthoptera; family Acrididae; genus Schistocerca; species Schistocerca gregaria. The sequence goes on along the minus strand of NC_064931.1, from coordinate 502,570,296 downwards.
GAATTTTGATCAAAACGATATTCAGAAGAAAATTTCAGCACAGAATTTTGCTATGCTTAGAAAAAAGATCAAGGTTTAACCCTGCAGTGATGACGAGGCAATTAGAGACAGGAACCGTCTATGTTTAGACCCAACCCACTGGACGTTTTGTGCGTACCTTCATGTTGCATGAATCTTGGACTCATCAGGACACTCTCCAGTCAAAGGTACAGTAACAACCACTTACGTGGCTAAACAAAGTTCAGGGAAAAAGGTGAAGATGTTCTGTCGGACAGATAGATTATGGTCACAGAAATTTGAGATTCCCAGAGTGTAATCCTGATTAATTACGTAGGAAAGGGCAGAACTGTAACTGACCAGTATTGGGTTCAATACATGAACTATCTCGAAAAGAACCAAACCCTCTGCACAACAACGTGTTTTATCACGAAAACGCACTAGCCAGCAGAATGATATCTTAATTGATTTCCTCTTAATTTGATGACTACAGTCTTTTCCTTAATTAGAAAATTTGATGTGATTAAAGGAAATATCGCTCAAATGAGAGAGAATTCACGACCAAAACTGAGTATTTTCAAAGGTGTCTGCACACATCTGTATCTTTGCGCTGCAAGCCATTTTAAAGTTTGTGGCTCAGTGTCCTTCTGGTCCAATAGATTTCCTCAGTTTTCGTGTTCTGTTCAAGAAAGGTGTGCGGGAGAAATGAGCCTCGGTAAACGTCCATATAAGACTGAATATTTCTGATTCTCCAATCGTGACAATTTCGTGGGATGATATGTAAGGAAATAATACGTTGCTATTCTTTTCTCGGAAAGTACACTCTGGGAATTCTTACAGTAGACGTCCCCTTGATGTTCAACACGTCCCTTATAGCGTCTGACGCTTTAGTCTAATGAACATCCCCATGACTCAGTTGTGTTTACCAAACAAACGCCGGCCGGGGTGGTCGAGCGGTTATAGTCGCTACAGTCTGGAACCGTGCGACCGCTACTGTCGCAGGTTCGAATCCTGTCTCGGGCATGGATGTGTGTGATGTCCTTAGGTTAGTTGGGTTTAAGTGGTTCTAAGTTCTGGGGGGACTGATGACCATAGATGTTAAGTCCCATAGTGCTCAGAGCCATTTGAACCAACTATTTTTTAACTAAAATCTGTTGAGAGGCCAGACAAACGTATTCCTTCTAAAGAGGGGCTCCAGCATTTTCAGTATTTGTATAGACAACGGGCTGGATGATTCACTGATCTGGCCTTGTAACATAAATCAAAACGGCCTTGTTGTACTGATTCTGGGAATGGCTGAAAGAAAGGGGAAACCATAGCCATAGTTTTTCCCGAGGGTATGAAGCTCTACTAAAGTGTAAAATAATGGCGCTCTCTTGAATAAAATATTCTGGAGATAAAATATTTCCCCATTCGGATCAATGGGTGGGGACAGCTCAGGAGGATGTCGTCATCAGTATAAAAAAAATTTGCGTTGTGCAGTATGGAGTGTGGAATGTTAGATCCCTTAATCAGGTGGGTAGGTTGGAAAATTTAAGAAGGAATATGGATAGGTTGCAGGTAGATAGAGTGGGAATTTGTGAAGTTCTGTGGCAGGAGGAACAGGGCTTCTGGTCAGGTGAATACAGGGTTATAAATACAAAATCAAATAGCGATAATACAGGAGTGGGTTCAATAATGAATAAGAACACGAAGCCCACGCCTACCCCAGTACTGAAAGTTTATATGCCAACTAGAACCACAAATGATGACGAGATTGGAGAAAAGTATGATGAGATAAAATAAATTATCCAGACAGTTAAAGTAGATGAAAATTTAATTGTGATGTGGGACAGGAATTCAACTGTAGGAGAAGGAAGAGAAGGAAAACTAATACGAGGGGTATTCGGAATGTGAGGTCCGATTAGGCGCGAAATGGAAACTACTGTGAAAATCTGAAGGAAATTTGCAAATATGTGTTGGGCATTGTCTTTAGTGTAGCTGTAGGTCGCTTCACGTCGCCCACGTAGAAATGCCTAAAAAATACAGCGTGGATCTGGTGAGATATTTCGCCTGAAGCTATGCAGTCCACATAACATAAATCTCATGCGTTCATTTCTTCAAGACAATTTTCAGACACATTCCGCACGGTCAATGAAGACGCTCCGGCAGCGTTTTCGATGCGAAGAGTTTAATCACCAACAATACAGCTATTGAATGACTCCCTCCGTTGTTCATTTCTGCACGCATGAATAGCTGGCTATGAAGAAAACATTTTGGCACAAACAACGAAAGGCAGAAAAGCGTAGGGAATTGGCGGAAAGCATTGGTGGCAGCCTTCTGTGACGAGGGTACGGGAAAATTTGTACATCACCGCGACAGATGTCTAAGTCTGTGCGGCGACTATTTAGAATGGTAGCTCGAAGGGGTGGCTAACTCTTGAGAATAAAAAATTTTTGATTTTCACTGTGATTTTCATTTTGCGACCGATCGGACCTTATTTTCCGAACAGCCCTCGTAGGTGAATTTGGACTCGGAGAAAGGAAAAAAAAGAGGAAGTTGCCCGGAGGAATTTGCCACAGAACATAATTTAATCGCCGCTAACATTTTGGTTTAGTAACATAGAAGAAGGCTCTATATGTGGAAGAGAATGGTTCAAATGGTTCTGAGCACTATAGGACTTAACTTCTGAGGTCATCAGTCCCCTAGAACTTAGAACTACTTAAACCTAACTAACCTGAGGACATCACACACATCCATGCACGAGGCAGGATTCGAACCTGCGACCGTAGCGGTCGCGGTGTTCCAGACTGTAGCGTCTAGAACCAATGTTGACTGGAATACTCTCTTTCAAATTATGAAGGTATAGTAGTAATGCCGTGTTACGAGGGCCTCCCGTCGGGTAGACCGTTCGCCTGGGGCAAGTCATTTGATTTGACGCCACTTCGGCGACTTGCGCGTCGATGGGGATGAAATGATGATGGTTAGGACAACACAACACGACGTCCCTGAGCGGAGAAAATCTCCGACCCAGTCGGGAATCGAACCCAGGCTCTTTGGGGTGACATTCCATTGCGCTGACCACTCAGCTACCAGGGGCGGACATTATCAAGGTAGCAAGGGTAAAACACAGGGAACGAAAGTCCATTTACAACTTGCACGAAAACAAAATGGCAGTTGTGAGAGTCGAGGGGCGTGAAATGAGGCACTGGCTTAGAAGGGAGTGAGACGGGGTTGTAGCCTATCCCCGGTGTTAACAAAATGTATATTGAACAAGCAGTAAAAGAAACCAAATAAAAGTTAGGAGCAGGAATTAAAGTTCAGAAAGAAGGAATAATAACTTTCAGGTTTACCGATGACCTGGTAATTCTGTCTGAAAAGGCAAAGGACTTGGAAGAGCAGTTGAATAGTGTCTTGAAAGGAGGATATAAGATGAACATCAACAAAACCAAAACAAAGATAATGGGACGAATTCGAATTGAATCAGATAATACTAACGGAGTTAGATTAGGAAATGAGACACTTAAAGTAGTAGATCAGTTTTGTTATCTGGGCAGCAAAATAACTGGTGATGGTACCGTAGAAAGGATGTAAATTGTAGACTGGCAATAGCAAGAAAAGTGTTTCTGAGGAAGATAAATTTTTGAACATAGAATATAGATTTAAGTGTTACGAAGTCTTTTCTGAGGGTATCTGCTTTGAGTGTAGCCATGTATGGAAGTGTAATATGGTCGATAAACAGTTTACACAAGAAGAGGATAGAAGCTTTTGAAATGTGGTGCTATAGAAGAATGTTCAAGGTTAGGTGGGCAGATCGCGTATTTAATGAGGAGACGCTGAATAAAATTGGGGTGACAAGAAATTCATTTTGAAACATCACAGAATCACCGGTTTAGTATTGGAGGGAAGTGTGAGGGATAAAATTCATTCAGGAAGACCAAGAGACGAATACAGCAAGCAGATTGATGGAGATGTAAGTTGCAGTAGTTATTCGGAGATGAAGAGACTCTCACCGGCTAGAGTAGTATGGAGAGCTGCCTCAGATAAATCTTTGCACTGAAGACCGCTACAACAACGTATCAAACAGTATTCAAGAACTCGGCGAACTAGGTTCTTACAAACAGATTCTTTCGTGGGTCAATTACAACTTCTTGTTATACTTCCAATGAATTTCAATCTATCATCTAATTTTCATACCAATGCTTTTACAACGGACGATTAGTTTTACTATGGCACAATCAACTCATGTATTTATGCTGACACTCGGTTAATGCACTTCAGTAGTGCACATTTTCTGCGACGATCATTGCTTCGTGTTCAGAAAAAAATGTGACACTAAAGAACACGTTAGCTCAAAATGTCACAAACCATCTTCGGCGTGCATTGGAGTGTCGATTGCGAGGAAGATCAAAACTACATCTACTCACGATTCTTCACTTTAGAACAACTCTACAGAAAGCTATACCGTCTGATTAAACAATGTAATACTAGCAGAATGAAGGTGCGCATCATAATACTCTGGCTTGGAACGTTCCCCATGCATATGAAAAAAATGATGTGAGCAATAGCAAACTCCTGGGCTACACTCGTCACACTTCTTCCAGTTTCCCATTGATTCTTCCCAGTGTGAAAGCATCCGAAAATTGTCTGCGAGGCACAATGTAGTAAAGAACACCACCACAGTGCACTGTAACTGCTCGCCGATTGACATACACTGTCTCTTCTATTTTCTTCAACTGTCTCCTAATGTGGGGACAGATCATTTAGCGCTAAGACACGTTGACCTCACGCCATATGACGCCCAGCTTTGTGTGCTCGGCTTGAAGACCTCTGGCAACGTGCTCCAGTACTCTGATTCATTTCCACCGAGTCGTTAATATGTTGTTTTACTTTATATATCGCATCCTTAAGCTTTGCACAGCACCGACTTTGCGTGGGCGTCATATTTCTTAAGAACAGAAGTGGGCTTCCATTAAAGTTGGCCACATATCGTACATGTTATGATGATGAATAAAGCACGATTTTGTGCGATTATTTTGTCTTTCACATGACAGGTTTCATTTTTCGGTTCAAGGTGATAGTGAACTTCACCAACAAAACTTTTGTAGGCTGGTCGGCAATTGGCTGCATTCTGCAAAAAAATCAACTGATAGCTTCCACCTTATTACGAAGTAAGAAGATACCGATCTTTGAGACATACATCGTGTTCCATCGATTGCAGTAGAGAGATTTTGAAGATATTAATCAACAGCTAATATCGTTTTTAGGTCGCAGCTGCAATACCATGAATAATAAACTAAATGTAGGCAACAATGTTGCATAATTATATACTAATTGCATGTGTGATAGAAAACTCAGTGAAATACCACAAATTTATATATTGTTCCTTTGCGCTGTCGTTTCTTTTTGCTTCCGTAAAATATGTCTTTTGCTTATCTCTTCTTCCTTTTCGTCTAAATTATCTGTCTCATCCATGACGGTGATGCATGCGGTTCCATATGTTTAGGTCTTCTCGGCCCATGGATGGAAAAGTTTAATGGGGTTATCCATGGTGATTACTGCGCGCATGTTACAGGATGTCTACGTGATATACCATATTTTTCTCCATTAACACGTCGAGATATTTAGTGTAATGTCAAACTGTCGGCCAACAGTGAGGCTACTCAAAATTTGAGCAAACCATTATAAAGTTAAGTAAAATACGGAGCACCAAATATTGCACACCCTTACAACTTCACGCGTTTCGGGGCCCAATAGCTCATTTTCAGCTAAATATGGTATGCGATATATGAATCGACATTCGTCAGAACGATGTTATTGAGACGTTTGCGCGAGCTGGACTGTTTTATTTTACTGGTTGAAGATAGAAGCAAAATATTTCACTGTAGGTATTCCTTCTTATTACACTTTTGAGACAATTCGTTAAAATTATTGTTTCTTTTTGTACCTCAGTCTTAAAAGTAGTAATGTGATGTTTTAGATATATACGATACTGGTTGGTGGATCGCAGGCAGGAACTGCTTTCCTGATGTAGGGGAGGACTGTAAAGCGGCGGGCCGGCAGAAGCTGCCTGAGACAGTAGCAACAGGTTGACTCATTCTCACGGCAGTTCTCACATCACCCTCCTGATCTACAGCCCCCGCGGCGATTGCACGGCACGGCTGCAGGACTCTGAGGCCTCTGGAATGCTGCGAATTTTGAGTTCAATAACGTATATGCAAATACAGAAAGCTATAATACACAAGGTGGTGAGAAACAGTTTGAAAAGCTTGCAAGGGAGTTGCAGGGTAGGCTGTCCTGAGGAATAACTTTAAAAAAAGACATTCGATATGTTGCACCGTTTCCGAGTTAATTAGCATTGACGTTAGCCAATCAGACCGTTCCGCGCGCAATCTCAAGTTGCTCGCCAGATACAATTAGTGTCTCTTGTGTAAATGGCAGCGAACAAGGCTGCCCAGCAATTGGCTTGGTTTCGTTCCATACTGCCGTACCATTTCCAGTTATTGTATTGCTCTCTTGTTCGGTTGTAGGAAACCAAACGAAGAACACCATCTCTGGCGGGTCTCTTGATTTTATGCTCTCAACGGCCTGATTGGCGAACCTCAGTGGTAGTTAACTCGGAAACTGCGCAACTTTCGAATTTTCTTCTGAACAATTATTTCTCAGAAGAACTTACCTCCAACATCTTGAAAAGCTATCGAGACTATTTCTGACAAACCTGTATTTTTAAATACGTTCTTTAATCCGGTTCCAGATAACAACATGCTTGCTTTCTCCTTCACAGTGGCATGCGAAGTGCAATACTTTCTAAAGAGCAAAACTGCCACCACATTTTAATTTCATGAAAGATATGCTGTTACCAATTATTACAAACTATCACTCATAAAAAGTACCGACTACACATTTTTCCCACTCCAAGGTTCAAATGGTTCAAATGGCTCTGAGCACTATGGGACTTAACATCTATGGACATCAGTCCCCTAGAACTTATAACTACTTAAACCTAACTAACCTAAGGACATCACACAACACCCAGTCATCACGAGGCAGAGAAAATCCCTGACCCATCCGGGAATCGAACCCGGGACCCCGGGCGTGGGACCACTCCAAGGAGTCCATAACGTTCCTATCTATCTCTTCTATCATAAATGTTTAATATAATGCATTCTTCAGCTCAAATAATAATTACGCCGATTAGCCGAAAAAACAATATGTCATTTCTTGTCTCCGGCATTCCTCTCAAATGTTAGTAGCGTGTAATGTGAATTACAGGAATTTACATGGCGGCCGCATTAAAATTACAGTATCGCTTATAAATACAGTTTGGAGCTTCCACAGAAACTCGTTTCTCTTACTGTTTTATGTCACTAACGTAAGTGCTCAGAAAATGAACTGAGAACTCTGAGTAACTCGATTTTTCTCAGGTAGAATTAAAACAACTGGCTATTAAAGCTGTTACCACTTAATTACGATAAACGACCAGTTATTGTGAAGTAGACAGTGTGTAAAGGATTATTATGGTGTGGTACTCATCAATATAATAAGTTTCCGAAGGTTGCATTTAGCTGTTCTTTGAAGAAACCATTGCACTCATTCTATCTGTACTGACTGAGGTGTCAGAGCAGTGAAAATACATGACTGATAAACCGAGTATATGAATTTCAAAACACTGCACGGTCATCTAAGTTTAGATTATTTTATTTGTCTTAATCGGCTAAGGTGAATATCGCAATCTGTATCTTACACAAGACTATGAGTCATTTTCTACCTGTATTTGTCCATTCCTAGCTAGCTTTTTTACCTCAGATAAACTTCACGACCTCGGGAAGTCAAGCAATAACATTATTTGTTTTCTGACTTCCAAGCAGAGTGGCGCCTGGAATGAATGAGCAGTTGTGGACCAATAAAAGTGATTTGCTTTCAGTAAGCAGTCCATGATATTTGTTGAAAAAATCAGAGATTGCACGTCAAAATATTTATCGTGAGTTTGGCCCAGATAAGTAATGAGAAAACTAAACTAGAGGAATGCCTTTTGTTCTCACTGTGAACGGTTACTCCTTCGTGTCACTTACTGTGCACCGGACTTCATAGCACTGATCGAACTGCAGACGCCTCTGAAGAAAACCTGAGACCCCAACCCAAACGACCTACATTGCCGCACAATTTGCCAATATTTCGCCTCAAAGTTGCGTTTTTTAGAGTGCACCTCTCTTCATCCCACATATTTTCTTGTTGACTTTAACAGACCAAGTAACTGTAATGGTCATGGGATGATGGCTTTAGAAGTCCCTTAGCATCTGTGTGGGGTGTGACTTCCTATTACTGAAACACTGTTCGTAAATGAAATAAATAGTAATGCGAAAACTAGCCGTAGGTCCTGCACAGCATACAAATATTCTTAAAAAGAACATAAAACGAATGCGAGAAGTCACTTGATATTACAGGTAATATTGTGCAACACCATAACACCAGATTTCGAAACAGTGAGACAGTCCTTAATTAGTCTAGCTACTTTGAGTTGGCCAGAACGCCTCCTTCACATTCAGCATAGGCAGAGTTCCGAGACGTCTTTTAACAGCAGTTGGTGCAAGATTTCGTCTGTCCAGACTTTTTGTTGTGACACATTTCCTGCTTTTACTGAATTTGGTGAGCGGTCAAAGGGAACCGTCATAAAGGGCGCCGCGCGGGGTAGCTGCGCGGTCTCAAGTGCCTTGCACGGTCCGCGCGGCTTCCCCCGTTGGAGTTTTCGAGTCCTCCCTCGGGCATGGATGTGTGTGTTGTCCTTAGCGTAAGTTAGTTTAAGTCAGATTAAGTAGTGTGTGAGCTTAGGGACCGACGATCTCAGCAGTTTGGTCCCATAAGACCTTACCACAAATTTTCCATAAAGGGCGAATTGTGCTTGATATTTCGGGTGGAGACATCTTACAGATGTGGGGCTGAACACAGGCTGTTTGATTACAGGCCACAGACAACTTTTTGGGGTGGTTTGGTTGAGTGCTCAATGTGGTACGTGTCTTCTTCATCCACTTAATATGACATTTCTGATGAGAGCTTTAAACAACTTCAGACGTCAACAACAAACGGATAACATTTGTAGTTTTAACGCATCAAAATAAATATATCTCATCCAGTAGTGATAACTTAGTGTTCGTTTCAAATTGCATAAACACTTTATCAGAAAGAGATTTTGTAACTACAGAAAACTGGGCGGAATGAAAAAATTGGAACTGTGGTACCAAAGCAACTTGCAGTCTCATTTTAAGTGACGGGATTTCTTTGCATCTACGATAATCATAATTATTAAATGATGTCATCGTTTTCCTGTGTCTCCGGGGAGCAACACGTTCACATCAATTCAGAGAACTAATTTTAGTGTCTACACTACTTGGTACAAATTTTTAAACAATCTTAGTGTAGTAAGTAAAAAAATCTTCTTCCTAAGTAGGTAATGCAGCTATGAATTTTATTTGGAATATTCCCTTGAGTCACTTCACGCATTGTATGTAACGGCATAACCCACAGAAAACAATAGGAAGCCAACATACTTGTGGTTGAAGAGCACAACACTTCTTACCCATTGATGCTGTAAAATGTGTTCAAATGTGTGTGAGTGCCTAAGGGATCAAACTGCTGAAGTCATCGGTCCCTAGACTTACACACTGATGATAAGAACAACACACACACCCATTCCCGAGGAAGGACTCGAAACTCCAGCGGGAGGGGCTGTGCAATCCGTGCATGGCTCCTTTAACCGCGCGGCCACTTCGCGCGGCGAAGCTGTATATGCTTGAGGTATCGAACTGATATTCTACAGAAGTTAGGTTCAAATCCCCTCTCCTCCATCCGGGCGACTATACTTAAGCTTTTTTCGTGGTTTCTATGAACTAATCCAATCAGTTCCTTAAACAAAGCCACGGCCAGTCACCTTAGCATGTGCTTTATTTTCTGAGGATTGGAATGTTGCTACAGAGTAAATCATTAATCCCTCGCTCTAGCGCCTGCTCATAGTACTGGTCTTGTGCAGTATTCTTTTCCTTGGCCGACAGTTTATGCATAAGCGAAACGGTAGAGCGTTAAGTACGTTAGCAGTGGCGAATCGAATATTTCCAGGATACAGGACTTCGAAATGTTAATCAAAATAAACATCATTTGAGATTCTTCAGTTTCTGCGAGCGTATTTGTTGATCGAACAGCACATTTGTGTACTGTTCTGTCTCCCTTTCTTTACAGAGTGACATGTTTTACACTTACAAATTTTCGGAAAAATACCGTGAATATAAAGCGTCGTTCACAGTGGGGCGTTACTCATGTTTACATTTCATTCAAGGCCCAAATTTAGCACAAGCTTGTAAACATATCACCAGTAACCGTGTATGCTAGAATTGGAGAGATGTTTAATATTACCTCGCACTGAAAAAAGTTGAATGACTATGCGCAATAACTTGGTTTAATTTAGAGAGAAACTGAAGTTGCATTCTGGAGGTGAGAGGTTGTAACGTTTGTCTAGAGATGCCTCCTGAAGTTTTTCTACGTTTGCCTCAAACCATTAAAGTCGGTACCTAGGGTGGGTGGTTCCTCTAAAAATGGCATGACAGACTGGTTTCCCATAATTGTCCAGTTACAGTTTTCCTCCATATTTAATGAGGTTGCTGTTGTCTTAATACATTTAGAAACCATCAGTAGCGAATATTTGACATAAAATAACTTGACAATATCTACTATGACTGGAAAATAGGACGAATATTAATCGGAGGAGATGAAAACCCATTTTCAAGCACTGAAGTTAACACTTTTTTTTTCTCTTTTATTTATGCTAATGAGCGTTTTAAGTTGACTGCTAGCCTTAATGGTATGTAATATTCTTTTGGGCTACGTAATCTCATCACTAACGAGACGACTTGCCCAGTGAGCCAGGCGATGCAGCATATATACATTTTACAGTATATACAGTGTCGACATTAATAATTGAATGACTACTATATTCTACTCACATCAAAAAAGGGTTGCCGGCCGCGGTGGTCTCGCGGTTCTAGGCGCGCAGTCCGGAACTGTGCGACTGCTACGGTCGCAGGTTCGAATCCTGCCTCGGGCATGGATGTGTGTGATGTTTTTAGGTTAGTTAGGTTTAAGTAGTTCTAAGTTCTAGGGAACTAATTACCACAGCAGTTGAGTCCCACAGTGCTCAGAGCCATTTGAACCATCAAAAAAGGTTTGCGTCGCCCCAGTTCCCAGAACGCCTGAAGATAGACGTTAAGTGTGGGCATTGTATCACAGACACAGTCCGTTTGACTGTTCAGACATGACACTAAACCCTCCCAAAGATGTAAACAACCATGTATGAGCAGCGTCTATTAGACGGAGGGGGTCTGACAGACGATCAGTTCCACTCATTCCACCACGAAGGAGGTATACAGCTCGTGTTGTCTGTAGTCCAACCATGCCTAGACTGTCAGTACCGCGGTTTGATCACGTCCACATTGTTACTTTGTACCAGGAAGGGCTCTCAACAAGGGAAGTGTCCAGGCGTCTCGGAATGAACCAAAGCGATGTTGTTGGGAAATGGAGGAGATACAGAGACACAGGAACTGTCAATGACATTCCTCGCTCAAGCCGCCTAAGGGCTAGAACTACAGTGGATGACCGCTACCTACGGATTATGGCTCCAAGGAACCATGACAGCAACGCCACCATGTTGAATAATGCTTTTCGTGCAGCCACAGGACGTCATGTTACAACAAAAACTGTGCGCAATTGTCTGCATGATGTGCAACCTCACTCCCGATGTCCATGGCGAGGTCCATCTTTGCAACCACGACACCATGCAGCGCGGTACAGATGGACCAACAACTTGCCGAATGGACCTCTCAGCATTGGAATCACGTTCTCTTCACCGATGAGTGTGGTATATACCTTCAACTTAACAACCGTCGGAGACGTGTTTGGAGGCATTTCGGTCAGGCTGAAAGCATTAGCTCCACTGTCGAGCAAGTCAGCACGGTGGAGGCTCCCTGCTGTTTTGGGGTGGCATTATGTGGCGCAGACGTACGCCGCTGGTGGTAATGAAAGGCGCCGTAACGGCTGTGCGATACGTGAATTCCATCCTCCGACGGATAGCGAAACCATATCGGCAGCACATTGGCGAGGCATTCGTCTTCATGGACGACAATTCGCGCCCCCCTCGTGCACATCTTGTGAATGACTTCCTTCAGGATAACGACATCGCTCGACTACAGTGGCCATCATGTTCTCCAGACATGAACACTATGGAACATGCTAGGGACAGATTGAAAAGGGCTGTTTTTTACGACGTGACAGATACACCACTCTGAGGGATCTACGCCAAATCGCCGTTGAGGAGTGGGACAAGCTGGACCAACAGTGCCTCGATGAACTTCTGGATAGTATGCCACGGCGAATATGCAGACATGCATCAATGCTGGGTATTAGGGGTACCGGTGTGTACAGCACTCTAGATCAGCACCTCTGAAAGTCTCGCTGTATGGTGGTACAACATGCAATGTTTGGTTTTAATGAGCAATAAAAAGGGTGGAAATGATGTTTATGTTGATCTCAGTTCCAATTTTCTGTACAGGTTCCGGAACTCTCGCAACCGAGGGGATGCAAAACTTTTTTTGTTGTGTGTAGTTGTACCGAAATTTCTGTACGATCAGATAAGCATTTCTTCGCAGAATCAGCATCTGGGTATTTCCTAACTTTTACTGTCACATGCATAAGCTCTAAGGATACTGGTAGGTACGTCTTAATAACTAGATATAATTTCTCAAAGATACTCTGATCATCATGGACGTGTTGCAAAAAAATTATTCGTCAGAAGAGTTTCCTCAGCATATTCCAAAAACTTGCAGTGTCCATGAACTGCGCATGTCTCGATGATCAGACGCATTTGACAAGCCCTTAACGTATTCAGAGCGTTGTTCGGCATTCTTTCCTGCAAATAAAGGACGGCCTATGTAGTTATTTTTCCAGCACACAGAACTGAAATATATGTTACTTTGAAAATATTCAAAATAAAATTTAGGCTGCGGAAACGATTATTATGAAGACATTTATCATATCTATTCCTTTGCGTTAATCTTCGAGATCGGTACTATAAACGTAACGTCACACAGGTGTTAGAGACCGTTTTGTTGGTCGGTCGAATTCTCGCTATTATAAATAAAAGATAAGAGAATAACAGAGTAATCGAATGTCGGAGATACTATACTGGTGGGGTACTGATTGTACATTCCCCGTCAAGCCACAAACATAAATTATGACACAGAGGCTTCTGGGTCGTATCAGATTAATGTCTTCCTGTAACGTAGAACGACCGAGGTCACTTCCTATTACATAAGGTTCTTATTTACCATAGCATGTATGACAGAAGGTCTGTGTACGTCTTAATCTCATGATGGTAGCGCAGTTACGAGAACTGCCCACATTTCCGTTTCTTATGAAACGTAGCGACATTAGAAAGTAAGTTTTCAATATTGACCAAAGTCTCGAACATGTTGCAACAATAGTGGTACATTGTCATCAAAAAGTTTATGTTACCGATTTTTTGTACAAGGCCTGTTCGGAAAGTAAGGAACGATAGGTCGCGAAATGGAAACCACATCGAAAATCAAAACTGTTTTATTTGCAACAGTTAGCTACAACTTCCAGCTACTTATCTCCATAGCCGCCGATGAGACTTAGACGTTTTTCGTAGCGCTGTACCAACTTTCCAATACCTTTGTTATATTAGGCAGCCGCCAGTGCTTTCCGCCAATTTTCTACTCTGGCCTACAGCTCGTTGTCTGTGCCAGAATGTTGTCTTCATAGCCAGCGGTTCATGTGAGCAGGGATGAAACTCAGAGGGAGACAATTACGGGCTGTATTGCGAGCAATCAAACATTTCCAATGGTAAACGATGAAGGAGCATCTTCATTGCCCCTGCAGAATGCGGCTGAGAATTGTCTTGAAAATCCAGCCGATGTGGCCGAGCGGTTCTAGGCGCTTCAGTCTGGAATCGCGCGACCATTATGGTCGCAGGTTCGAATCCTGCCTCGGGCATGGATGTGTGTGATGTCCTTAGGTTAGTTAGGTTTAAGTAGTTCTAAGTTCTAGGGCACTGATGACCTCAGATGTTAAGTCCTATAGTGCTCAGAGCCATTTGAACCTTTTTTTTTTGTCTTGAAGAAGAAAACGCACGACAGTTTTGTAATGTTGGCTGCATAGTTTCAGGCGAAATTTCTCACCAGGTCCTTGTACATTGCGGGAGACACTATTGTTCTAGGTATTTTTACGTGCTCCCTGTGAACTAAAAAAAAAAAGATGTAACGCGATCGACGGACATACTAGAGACACCGACCAAAAACATCATCGGATTTTCACTGTGGTTTCCATATTGCAACCGATCGTTCCTTACTTTCCGAATAACCCTGGTAGATATAATTCTCGTGCGGTACGAATAACATGTGCATCATAGTGTGCGACTGAAATGGCGCGGCAATAGAAACGTATCACGAAGTTGAAGTACAAGGAACAGTACGATTCTTGGCGGAAAAACATCTGAACTCCACACCGATTCTTCTTAAAGAAGTGGTAATACGTGAACCAAATGCAATTCGTATCCAGCTTTGGTAAAATGGTCCCAAGAATTTACCCTGAAGCACAGACATGGATGACACTGATCGGGGAGTACAAATCTTGCAACCTGGGATTCCACATTTTCTGCAGGCTAAAAGCAGGGGCGAGGGGTAACATGTTACAACGATATGAGCGTTTACATGGCGGTTCCCGAATGCCTCTGTAACCAAGGAGTGGATTAATCTGGCCGAGAAATTAAACTATAGGTACAACGTCCCGACCATTGTGTGTAGAGACTTGGTGACTATGTTGATAAATAGTAACATGTATCTGAGTCACTTTGATAATTAGTACAGCATTCAGTAAAGGGTACTTGGCCTGTCATATTAATGTGCAACTTATTTTTTTTTTGTCCCCCACGTTCCACATCAGCAATCGCACGATAACTCTCTAGTCTCGGTGGTGTAGTTTTGTCATACGCTCTACTACCTGACGCATCAAGTAGTTAATGATATTAATGGCTGATTTATTCTGTATAAGCAGCAATGCTAACCAAGGGTGAGACAAAATAATAGCTGAAGAGGGACTACACTAAAATAATGAACTGATACACCTGTCCCCTTTGTGGTAGATTTATAGGACATCCACTCAGTCCACTTCACAGTCCTGTGCTACAAGGCCACAGTTCGTTTACCACTATACGATCTCCTAACATCCATAGCAAACGATACTGATGAGCATATCGTCATTAGTCTACACCTACACATAGTAAGGATCTGTCTGTTCATGATACTCCACAATGGAAAACTGTTCTGCTCTTGATGGTGCCATTAGCACCTCATTGTCATTGCAGAGTCGAGTTGATAATCGCAGAATGACCAGCATCGAGTAGTAGCACATCGACCTAAAAAAAAAAAAAAAAAAAAAATAATGCTCTGAGCACTATGGGACTTAACATTTTAGGTCATCAGTCCCTTAGAACTTAGAACTACTTAAACCTAACAAACCTAAGGACATCACACACATCCATTCCCGAGGCAGGATTCGAACCTGCGACCGTAGCAGTTGCGCGGTTCCGGACTGAGCACCTAGAACCGCAAGACCACCGCGGCCGGCCATCGACATCTGGGTTGAGCTTAAAACAGCCTTTTTGTTGGCAACAAGCATATGTTGCCTTCGAGAGAAAGAGAAGAAGAGAAGTCAAAGTTCTGTCATTTGGACACTTAGTGTCACACCATTGATAGACTTACTGACACCCTTTTCCTAATGATGCCTGGCTGAAGGAGGTGGTCTCCAGCCAACGGTGAACCTCCCAGGTGCATCATGCCCAGTCTACAAGCCATAACTACATTCCTACCTGCTGAGCTCATCCTCGTCTTTCTCCAGAAAGTTTGTGTTACTATGGGAATACCCTGTCACTCTCGTGTGACAAAGTGAACGATCCTTAGTTGCCTTGCGACAACGTAGAATCTTCAGTCTCAGATCAGGTTCACATTCCATATTGTTATATGTTCTCTTACTTTTTCATGGACAATGTGTGTGTGTGTGTGTGTGTGAATTCCTGAATTCCTAAGGGACCAAACTGCTGAGGCCATCGGTCCCTAGACTTACGCACTACTTAAACTAACTTAAACCAATTTATGCTAAGTACAATACACACACCTATGCCATACTGAGGACTCGAAGGTCCGGCGGGTGGGGCCGCGCTTTCATGGACATGTTGTTTTCTTCTGGACGATGTATATACATAAGGTTTCTGTGTTGTAGCAATGATGTATAATGAATACTAAACAATTTTCATTATGATACCAGATGTACATACTAATCTTACAGTAATAACTGTGTACCAATAAAAATTAGAATTGGGGCATAGTTCTGCTTATTTTCTTTTACGTTGGATTTCATATCACACTTGAGACTATCACTTTAAGCTAGGTCTATTATGTGATGTTAGCAAATAGTGCCTCAGTATTTTTATTCTGTTCTCAGTATTGGTTGGAGTATTACATGTCATACACATTACACTGTCGAGTTTCCAGCCTCACTGACACGAGTTGCAACCATCTGCCACTTCAGGGATCCGTATTGTAACATAGCAGTATG
Source organism: Schistocerca gregaria (assembly GCF_023897955.1). Classification (NCBI taxonomy): domain Eukaryota; kingdom Metazoa; phylum Arthropoda; class Insecta; order Orthoptera; family Acrididae; genus Schistocerca; species Schistocerca gregaria. The sequence goes on along the minus strand of NC_064931.1, from coordinate 502,553,646 downwards.
TAATGTAAAGGTGTCAGTACATGAGAAACAGTATCCTGTAATCAAGTTTCTAGTCGTAGAAAACTTTTTCCACACATGGCGCATCCTCTCATTCAGCATGGCAAAGCCAGAACACTCACGAGAGCAGTGTCGTCTGCAACAATCTGATGTCTTAGGTCCACTGTCATTCATCAACCTCATCTTGACCCCATCCGATTTTGATCTGTTTCCAAAACTTAAAGTACCCTTTTGATGAGTTCATTTTGATAGTGGTGAAACAGAGCAAGCAGTTAGTAACAGTTTGATTATGTTCTTAAACATGTAGAATGTTAATAAACATTGACGCAGCGCCAGGGACCAACATTGTATGTAACTGGTATGAATGCATCTTCAGTCAGCTGATGAACTAGTGAGGGGCCCACTCTCGGACAAGAGCAGAGCAACAAAATAATATTGTAACGTAATTTCAACTCTAGCCTCGGAAAAAGGTTGAATGGTCGACCAGCTGGACATTTGATATTCACTTTGTAGAGTTACTGATAATCAAGAAATTGCCTTCAGCATCTTGTCCAGCTATAATTATAAATGTGTCAAGTGGTTTTCCTGTGGATGAATGTGTTTTTTATTTCCATGTGGTTGCTAACAAAAATACCTTTGTTTTCTTACCTTTCTTTGCAGCCAATGAAATTGATTGTCACCGGTTTAAACTTGTTGATTTCACTGGGTCCAGCTCAAGTTTTTGATTGTTGACACACCACTGCTTTTCTTTATAGGGATACCTCTCACACAAAAATTTTTGTGCAAGTGGGGAGTGATGAAAAGCCACAAGCTCTTCAGCTCGTTTCCTTTCATTTATTTATGACAAATATTTCGATAAGATGGAAGTTGTGTTAGACAGACTCTGATAATATAAAAGGATAAATGGATTTTTAAGATTTCAGTGGCTGTATGCACTGACTTCATTCCCCCTTTTTTTTAACATTCCTTAACTTAACTTGGCGTGGCTTCATCAATTGCCTTTCCCTGTCAACTTTAGTAGTGAGGGGCTCTGCATACATGGGACAGGTGGGCTGTAGCGAGGCCCGGCCCAACACCCCGTGGTGAGCCGAGGGGAGATGACATTTCGCGGAACTGCTGGCAGGGGAGCAGCAGATATACCCGCCTCGGCGTTGTTGTGGAGAAAGTTATTTAAACTAGCATCATACTTGCGCCCTGCCTAATGGTCAGTTTATGGTACGTACCCAATTTGGACAGCCGAGCTGAAAGCTTTCGTTCCGGAAAACAGATCTCTGCCAGCAGGAGATATGCTTTTGTAGAATGTTAAAAAAATGCTTTCACCAGATAAACATCTCCCAGCTTTTCAAAAACTACCAGTTGAGGAGGTGCCATAAGGTTGACAGCTAGCCGCATGAACAGGTTCTTAGCTTTTCCCTGGACCTGTAATGTGAGGTTAACTGCTGCTTCAGACGGCACCAATTAGTGAAACTGATGTGATAGCAGAAAAGTGTAACACCTAGTACGCAGTTCTTTGTAAAAGAGGGTAGGAAATTAGTGTTTTACCATTTCACCTCTTTTGTGGTGGGATATTTTGTTAAAGAAAGAATTACAGCATTACTGGGCAGATATAACCTTGAAATAGATTGGTTATCGAGATTCTTGGTGGGAAGAAGGGAGCGATCAGTACTTTAATGACTAGAAAGACGTACCTCGCCTCTTGACTTGCCGCTGCTCTGTGAACAGATACCACACGAATAGATAGATGTACCTTGATGGCAATTAATGATCATTCATTCCAGTCCACTGATGTGGGCTATTGTAGGAATCAGCAACGCAGCGTGAGCTGTGAGGGTACTGGACAGAGAATACTACATCAGTTCGAAATTTGGGCTGGACGTGAAGCGTGCCTAGTTAGCCAACACTGTCAAGGCGACTGCTCATGTAAAGTGGGAAATCCGGGTTCGAGTCCTAGTGGGGCACAAATTTTCACTTTTCGCCCTTCAGTTTATTTCAGAGCCCTATTGGGAGTAAATTCAAAGCATCAGTATCATCATGAACACAATGATGTATTCGTGGCTGTGGGGATCATAGTTTATGCTGATGTTAGTGGTAGATGTCATTTCAAAACGCAATAAAATTTAATCATTTAATGCCAGTTATGTGATGAACATCTGCACAGAGGTTAATAAATATCGAAATGGTGCTTCATGATGCAGCAGTTTAAATAACAGGATGTCGATTATCACAAAAATTGTTTATGTATCTGGCATTAATTTAGTTTTGATCAGTGTATTTGAAGCCTGGGATGCTGTAAGACACGTCATTGTTAGGGTCTAAATTTTCTGAATGGAAAACTTGGGATCTGAAATTTGTCAGTGAGTCAACACTGACAACATCCCATACGCATTGTGTATAAAAATTATTTTGCAGTGGATATCCGGACTGGGTGAACCGAAGAGTCTTATGCTCGCAGGAATGTCGGCTATGCGGAAAGGCACCTCTAAATCGTAATTTTTTTAAAAAATTTCCGTTGTTCCTTAGTTGCATCTACATTCTTTGGAACGTGGCCCTTCTCTGCAACTAAATGAAAGTCCACTGTATATGTTGATATATCAACGGTTCACAGTCATGAACAAGACTTGAAAAATTATGGTCGAAGTTACTGAAAATCCATTTCAAAACATCTTGCAAAGTGCATTTGCTGAACATAATAAATTGAAGGAAAAATGTTCAACCACTGAACAAATTTTTTTCTCTAGTAATTCTGCATACTGTTGAAACCTTGCGACAGTGCTGTAAGTAGCTCACTGTTACCCAGAACCAGAAAACAATAGCGATTTATGGCACTCAAAAAATATATTATCTTGAGAGACATCTATCAACTTTCTCTCATAATCTCTCTGCTTATATTTCTTGTATATGCTGCTTTTCTGTGCCACCACCCTCTCGGAAGGAATTGTGTCTTTCCTATTCTTTTTATGTTAGCAATAATTAGGCACCTGCATCATTCCTATAGCCTGTTTCCATCATTGAACCTGTTGGACGTGGCTGAAACGAGTGACTGAGAGTTTTCGTGTGAGTAGATAGTAGCTGTTTGTCTGCTGCAGATTTTTTTTTTTTTTTTTTTGCTATAGTTTTCCCAATAGCTGTAGTGGAAACAGAAAGGCAGATAGGTCTAATTAGGTTATCAGAACTTGTTAAGTAGCAGGCAAAAGAGTTACGTTGGCAGATAATGACGCTCTCATATTTGGTGGCTTTCCCCAACGTCGAGGAGCGGAAGGGATTAGGCTTTTATGCGGAAAAGGTTATTGTTCTGCGTGAGCTTGGAGCGTACGGACTGACCTGTAGGCAGCCCACGGATAGAGGTATTTGAATTATTTGGTCTGTGAATTTCAATCACTTTTATTTCAGTTCGTTTGGTAGTCAGGGGTGATCATACCATTCTTGAGTTTTCTGGTAAGAATACTTTGTGTTTGAGTGAGGTAGACCCCGCTTGTACGGTGGAATAAAAAGACTTTGGCTTCCCAGACCGGATGCGTTGTGGATTCGTTCTCAGTGTATCGGGTAAATTTATCAAACGAAATTAAGAGAGGCGCCAGATTGAATTTTAGATCCCTCACGAGTTTTTGGAAATTGAAAGTCGGTGGCTTTGTTCAACCACATTGCTACGTGCTCAATGATAGAGTGTAAACCTATTTTTTATTAACCTTTAGTAAACACGTGCACCTTCAGTGTGTGTGTTCTATGAAATGTTTCCGGATTTCTACTGTTTTTTCCGTTGTAAATCGATGCTTTTTCATTCTCAGAATCTCGCTTTCTTAACCACGTGTGATCAGAGTAGAGTGTGTTGCATTTTTTAAAAATTAATCAGTAGATTGATCTCAGTATACTGCGTGGAACGTGTATTTGCTCAATCAAATTATTTCTGTGTTTCCAGAATTGAGCAGTTTTGTGTACCACATTTAATGCCTCCTTCCATTAATTTTACGACAAATGTTCATACCTTCAGCTTTCGCGGATTGTTTGTGTGCTTCACTATATTTCTGTAAAGTTTGTCGAAGCTATAAACGGGGCTTTTCCTTATATGAACTGTTTCATGAGCGATCATATGTTGATCAGCTCACTTTCTATCTCACATCCTCAGCAAAGACACTCTTTCCTGAGTAGTCACTGGGTTTTACGGTAGTTTTGGGAGTAATAAGGCAGTGTCAGACTTTGGTGTGTTGTGGTATGAGCGAGTGTACGAGTGCTAGATTAATTTTCTTAATCCTGTTTCTTTTGGTTATCTCAGCCACTCCACATGATTGTATTGACTGACATTGTATTGACTGATATTGAACCTTTGAGTAAAGTAGAGGACTACAGTAACCTACTATTTTGTGAAAACTCTTGTTTTTGTTTGTACTTGGTCCAAGTTCTATCAGACTGTTGAATGGACCATTGGAACCACAGGCTGAAAAATACTTTGCGGTTTCCATATGGCTATCCCAGTTCCCATTCATAGTGCATTTGTGACAGTGTGAGTTGGAAGCCTGATAAATGGATTTAGACGTCATATACTATCTCCTTGATTAAAATATTAAATGTTATCCATAGCGCATTCCTTTTATATGATTATCAGATGCAAGCAGTGAGTGGATCTACACTTAAGTTTTAAAGGAAAGGAGCTCTGTCCAGACTGAAGTAACGATTTTAATCAATCCCTCACTTGAACACTTTTAGTAGTAATAAATATAACAGATTCTTTTCGTCCTTCTCCCGTAGGATTTTTCACCAACGCAGTTTCGTCGTCAGGTAGCCAATATTTACAGTCAATACTTTGCTATTTAAATGCAGATCTTCATCTGCACTATTAAGAGGAAAATGTGAAATTTATTAATTAACGACCACTGTTGTATTAATTAGCTTAGCTATAAATGGGTTTAACAGGTGGCACAATCGTGCATGTCGTTCGCAAGATAGTTGTTATAAACAGGTATCATCAGATGGTGAGTCTGCGATGGCTCGAAAGCAAGTTAATGCAAGGATGCTAAAACGAAACTGAAGGCAGTAAATGGCAACTGATTGCTGTTTTAAGCTGAAAGATCCTGTACAGAAAAATTATATTTTCAAATCCACAAAAAATTCCCTGTATCTGTTACTTAGAACGCACAGTACAAATCCTTGACGAAAGAGACAAAAAGTTGCCTGTATCTGTTACTTAGAACGCACAGTACAAATACTGGACGAAAGAGACAGAAAGTGGACACTTACTCGCCGTTTGTATTTCAGCACGTCGAGACGTAAATCCCAATTACTTATCCCCAAGCAGTACTGAGCGCAAGACAGCTTCATGGACCATAAAATCCTCTCTAGCATTAGAGAGCTCTTAAAGACGTCTCTGTGCTATAGCAGTAAATACTTTGCAGAAAGGATGGAAAGCAATATGTCGGTTCAACATATCTATGTTTTTAGTATTCATGCTTCCACGTTAACCGGAAAATCCACCACTATGCCGCTACTTTCTACAGAAACTGGACTCGTCTGTATAAAAAAAAATTGCATCTGGGAACGGAGGCAAATAGAGATATTGCATGATACGCAGGTACATGTCGCGAACAACGAAATTATTCAAGAATGAGATTTTCACTCTTCAGCGGAGTGTGCGCTGATATGAAAATTCCTGGCAGATTAAAACTGTGTGCCGGACCGAGGCTCGAACTCTACCAACTTTTTTGTTATTTTTTATTTTTTTCTTCTTTTCCGCTTTTCTTCCTTTTTTAATTTTATTTTATTTGAAAGCCCCTCAGGAGAAAGGAACTACAAAAAAGTTCTACCGCCACTTTTCATCCTATAACAAAAAAATCTGGCCCACTTCAGGCGTTGGCTCCTGACTAAACTTACCCCAGAGAGCTGCCTATATACCAGGGAAAATATGGGAAATTAAGGTTAGGGCTATCCTTACAAAACAGAACAAAATCTTCCTTTTTCTGAATTTTATTTTTATTTTATTTATTTATTTATTAATTTTTTTGTGTGCAATTGATCAGAGGCCTTCTGCGCCCCGCTGGAGTCACGTCTTCTCGAAATGATGTGTTCCGTTCAATTGTCCAGAAATGTTCATTGGTTCAAACATCCAACTGAGCTAACCAAGCACATCTCACGCCCCGTCCTCACAGCTTTACTTCTGCCAGTACCTCGTCTCCTACCTTCCAAACTTTACAGAAGCTCTCCTGCGAACCTTGCACAACTAGCACTCCTGAAAGAGATGATATTGCGGAGACATGGCTTTGCCACAGCCTTGGGGATGTTTCCAGAATGAGATTTTCACTCTGCAGCGGGGTGTGCGCTGATATTACGTACTGGCAGAAGTAAAGCTGTGAGGACGGGGCGTGAGTCGTGCTTGGGGGTGCTCAGTTGGTAGAGCACTTAGCCGCGAAAGGCAAATGTGCTGAGTTCGAGTCTCGGTCCGGCACACAGTTTTAATCTGCCAGGAAGTTCCATATCAGCGCACACTCCGCTGCAGCGTGAAAATCTCATTCTGGAAACATCCCCCAGACAGTGGCTAAGCCATGCCTCTGCAATATCCTTTCTTTCATGAGTGCTACTTCTGCAAGGTTCGTAGTAGAGCTTCTGTAAAGTTTTGGAAGGTAGGAGTCGAGGTACTAGCAGAAGTAAAGCTGTGAGGACGGGGCGTGAGTAGTGCTTGAGTAGCTCAGTTGGTAGAACACTTGTCCACAAAAGGCAAAGGTCCCGAGTTCGAATTTCGGTCCGGCACACAGTTTTAATCTGCCAGTGAGTTTCAAGAAAATTATTGCAATTTTTCGTTTGTTGGATTGTCATGCATGGGAAAGCTGTCTTTCAGACTTCGTGGAGCTACAGAGCACCGTACGACATTCCGTGTAATACAACATAGTATTTTGAACCCCGATCTAGTAGGCTTGTAGCTTTCGAGTTATAGCTTCATTGCTTATCCAATAAAGTATCACACTTTTGGTACTGAGGATCTATATGGGAAATGGTGGCTGTTTTGTAAGAAAGCAAGAGCATGTGTAACCCTAACATTTGACACCTTGCGGATTTGTTGGTTATTTTTCTTTGAAAGATGGTAAACTTAATGTAGATGCGGCAATATGAAATACACGGCACTAAATCTACCGCGCTACGCTACTTCGCTACTCCTCTAGACTCCGTGAAACTGGGCATCATGGTCGCGAGCACACCTACAGCTGTGCACGTTTGAAGGAGCTTTTGCGCATGTGCAGTTGGCGTTCCGTAATTGCCTTACTGGCGAAATACATACAGAATTGATAAACAAAGTGCAAGTTTAACGTCATTCACAGCTAGCCCTTAACAGTCAACTATAACTTCACGGCAATGCCACCCTGTAGTACCATACTGCAGAATACTTTTATCCCCATTCGCTTGTCATAAGTCTCAATATAAGGTAGCACGCTCCTCAGATATGCCAATTCACTCACTATGTAGTAAAATTAGATTATATCGATAGAAAGACCTTTGTTTTGGTATTCTCAATGAGATATAGTATATTTAGTTTTGAATTTTATCATACAGTAATTGATTGAAGGCGCTGAGAAACATGAAGCACATCATCGTCGATTGTGAGACTTTAGTGTTAATTGATGCTTATGACATGTGTTGATATTATGATGGGTAAGTTCTATCGGTGCTATAGGCCCACATTGTATAGATGAACATTCACAGAAAGCTGTCCCACGGGTTTCTTCGATTTTCAAAAAAATAGCTCTGAGCACTACGGGACTTAACAGCTGTGGTCATCAGTCCCCTAGAACTTAGAACTACTTAAACCTAACTAACCTAAGGGCAACACACACATCCATCCCAGAGGCAGGATTCGAACCTGCGACCGTAGCGGTCGCGCGGTTCCAGGTTGAAGCGCCTAGAACCGCTTGGCCACCCCGGCCGGCTTTGATTTTCACTTAAATGTGGAATCGACAACTGTGTGCTTTGGGCCCTTACGGTTCTCAGTACCTCATTTGTATTCTAGTTAATTGACCATGTTAATGGACAGTACTATTTGAATTTAATTATTTTCACAAACGCTAGTTTGTGTTCGGAGTTGGTTGCTTACTGTGGAGGAATCGTCTTTCGTGTGGAGTGTCAACATGAAGTCTGTTGAATGTATTTTAAGTGCTAACAGAAAAGAAAATTACCGGGAAAAGTTAGCCTCGGAGGAACTAGGGCCTGCCAGACAGTTGTTAAATATGTTGCTAAGGGTAACTGTTACACAGAAGATGCTATTAATTTCACTCTCTCATATTTATCTGAATCCAAAATTTTGTGAACACCTAGAATATTCACGAGCCACCATTGTATCAGGGAACATGTTCTTTCGGATTAGGGTACCAATGGTTGCTCACTGCATGACTCGGTCAGTGACTGCGACGGCTCTACTTCAGTCCATAGCGACGCCGTTGAGACTAAAAGCAGAAACGGTGGCGCTCAATATGCTGTTAATCATGCGTCTCGCAATCGTCTGCAAAACGGTAGTGGTACACACAGGATTCTGCTGAGAGAACCTTACTGGTCTCATGTTACTTGGAGTTGTTCTTACTTCTGGAACAATCATCTCTTCCTCTATAATACTGGTTCCAGCAGTCGTTCGGAGCAGGAATCGTCAGTATACTGGCACCAAATGTGGTCTTTGGTTATCTCACCACGACTGATATCTGGAGCAGTAGACTAGCTATTCACAGCACTCTCATAGTCTCCCTGTCAAAAATATCAACCTGTAGAGCTACTGTCTAACGAGTATCCGACTCATATCAGTCTTCTCTCACCTTTCAGGTGAGTGGACTCCAGCCCATGAAGTGCGATTCTAGAACTTGTTGGAAATACGTATTAACGACCACTTGTCGGTGGTGAAACTTGTTTCGTTCCACTGTCAAAGAACTACCGGCTCTGAGCGACTAAGAAATCACTCGGAACGGAAACAGAGACTGGTAGTGATCTGCATGCAGTTCAGTTTCCTGTTCCACAGACACTCAAGCTAGTCCATGTCCATGATTGATGATCGTTGCCAAACTAATTGTAAATACTACCAAACCGATTACCAAACAAGTACAACATCTGGGGCAAGAAGGTAAGCATTCATTCAAAGAGTAGTCCACATACAGCACAGTCCATGACTGATGTGCAGGATCTTTTCATGTTGCCTGGTAATCAGCTCATAGGAGCAGAAGTCCCCTAGCTGCGTGTGAGTCTCTGTATACACCATGGTCAGTGGGCTTGTCGGCAGGGACTGCAACGTACTGGGATTTGGAGACTGCGTGTAGGTACTGGCTAGATTCAGGTCTTCTATAGGGGTGGTGGTTATCGCTGAAACAAGTGGTTTTCGATTATGCCATATTACACGTTGCTTACTCTTACTCTCTGAAGAAATTTATGTTTGAAATAAGTAGTTGAGATATGTCTTTAAATTCAGTTCTTATGATCGAATTAAGACAATTATGTAACTTACTCTGACAGCTAGAAATTCTTTCCTGGGTTCGGAAGAGAGTGACCTCCCCTGATGAAGGTGAGGAAGTTGGAGATCTCGATCGATGTGGGGTTGAGGCTGTGGCAGAAATCAGTCACAGTGTCTCCAGCAAAGACGGCGAAAGTGAAGAAGACGGGCACGGCGACGACGGCAGCGAAAGGTCACAAGACGACTTTCGTGCATCGTCTCTTTTGGATGTAATAGTTTGTCCCCTGGAGGAAGTACAAAACTAAGGGTTAAGTTATAATCCCAAGTTGATAGTTAGTTAATAAAATCATAGGTATAGCAATAAAATTTACTTTCTCTTCCAAAGAACACTGTGGATGTTTTCTTCTTATATTATGTCGCAAGTTCGTTAAGTCTCCTCCCGTTTTAATCGCTTAAAGCAAATGGGCCATTGTACTTAATTGCCACCTCACTTCGTAAAATAGTTCCAGACCACGGATGGTGCCTTTCTGCAATACAGCCGATTTCTGCGAAGAAAGCGAGAAAGTATTAAATACACTACGTGTGCGGAAATCCTTCACACACCACGTAGACGAGCATCGTCTAATAGGCCGTGTCATGTATTTGTTGCTCGTTTCTAACTGTCGGTGTTGTTATTTAAATAGCACTGATCACTTTTCCATTTTTTTAATAATAACCCAACATTTCAAAGCAATGCATATTTTACCGATAAGTATCTCTTTTTTAAGAATACTTTTACTTCAAAACAAAAAGTGCTATGGTAAACTGATATATCGTTTTTTACATTGTTGTTAGAAAAAAATACTAAAAATCTGTTATAACTGAGACCACATTAACACCGAAAAATACCTGCCGTTCAAGATTAAAATACCAAGTATCTGCTTTACCTGGTTGATTGTTCCAGTCCTTATCCGTAGGTGCAAGGGCCGCGTTGCCGATGAGTTTTCGTTTGTAATATTGCCATTTAGTCGAGTGTTTCGTCTGTTTCATCGGAATTAACTGTTTTGCCAAGTATAGAATATGAGGTACATAGCACACTAATGTCGTCTGCTTAACTAAAAGTGCGTAGTGACCAGCAGCAAATAGATTTTATGTCAGAGTTTACAGATCTGCTGTTCCTAAGCCACTGTACATTCAGCATTAAGGCGTAGACGAGAGTTTACGCCTATACAAAACTTATGCCTTGTCAGTTCCACTGTATGTTATACTAGCTTGGTCTATTCTTAGATGCCACAGCCAGCTAATTTTGAATTCGTTGCACAACAGAAATTGCGTTACATTCAGTTTCGCTGTAACCAGCCATAGTCTTCACATTACTTACAAAATTCTCGAAACCATAACCATTCCCCTCGCGGAAATATTGCAGTTTTGTAATACTCCTTGCCTTCAATACTCTTCAAAATTCTGAATACCACTACTACGAAACAATAAGAATCTTTCTAATATCTTCCCATAAACTGAACAGTGCAGTTACCATGTTACCGAGAATAACTGTTGTGTCGGGTTGGATCAGACATGCAATGGTTTGTATGACTTCTCCATGCAGCAACACGATGTCGAAAATACGATTAGTATGCCACCTAAGACATGGCCTCGAAGGACACGAGAAACTAGTGTATATTTAATTACATTCCCAATTACTTTATATCTAAGAAATGTACCTACAACTAATTACATTAAATTAAAAGTACAGTATATAGTTTAAATCTGTAATATACACTAATCGAACAGGAAACGTGTCTTAATTTGGAGCATGGAACTTACCAGGAAATGTTAATCCTTTGAGTGTGTACCTTTCTAGGAAAGAAAAAAAGCAAAGTTACGCTAGCAAGAACTCACAACACAGGTCCACTGTTACCTAAAGAGCAAAAAATTAAGTAAAACGTACAGGTGAGGATCGAAAAAGTAGCATTTCCTCAATAGTAATGTGACTTTAACCAGAAGACAGAGGAAGCATCTCGAAAAACTTATAGGCTATTTCTAAAATTAAAGAGGTATAGTTGGTCTTCGTGTGTTATGCTGTGTTTTGCACAAGAATCAATAGTTTAAATGTGTGCCACTCTGTCAGTTCAATATTTGTATTCAGCATCAGAAGACAACACAATGGACTTCGTACAATATGGCGATTGGGTCCTTTTTTGCAGAAACTAGAGATCAGAAACGAGATCTGCGGACTAGAGAATGGCGATCTGTTCCTGAAGTGATTTCATGAGGTAAATCCTCTACGTAGCGAGCGATCAGTAACCCAGAATAAAGGAGCAGTAGCTCATTAGATCCAAAATGCCACTCCAGTGGTGTCAGTGATCGGAACAAGGATTCCAGAGCATCCTGCTGCAACAGCATCCCATGAAACATGCTGAATAAGCCACTGTGACAGAGATTGTATGCAGAAAAATACACTATAGACGACATGGATGCCTGGTTTTTATATACCTTACTGTCAACCTTAAAAAGAATGAAAAGCAAAAAAAGTTATGTTCTTTATACCATAATGTTAGAGCAGAAAACGCATTCTTCCCCTTATTTTCGCTCTTTATTTGAGAGTACAGTTTGTAAGGCACTACCGTGCTATTTCATTTGATGCTTCACTGTGAGAGGTGACGCACTGGCAACACATTTGACAATTCACTTGAGAGCGAATGACCTTGGAGGAAAGGACTCACACGTCCTTACTCATGAGCCACCCCATTCTTGGTACTCTGAGCTCGCTGTCTGATTCACTTCCTGGCAGCTGCTCACCGCTCACAGCTCACTGCTCTGCGCTTTCCTACATTTCATTGTTTGTGGTTCTGCTACTACTCACCACTCCTAACTCAGTGATTCAACTTGCAACACTCTTGACTCATTCAATAATTAATCTTGCATTTTGACCCGATTCTCCCTTGACTTAGTACTCTCAGTTTGAGTTCGCCTCACATTGGATATGCTTATTTATAACAATAATGGGATGTATATTACGTGATTAAATTTTGCATACATATTACCAAATGAGTTAATTATAGAAAACATTGCATGTACTCTTGTTCTCATTCTAAGTCTGTAGTATTTAATAGTGCATATTAATAATAAGTATGGAAGGGGGTTGTATAGAATTTTTATTCTTATGGACTAATGTTATGTACAGTAAACATATTAAACAAAGGTTATGTACACTAAACATATTAAAGGAAGGTGAAAAAAATTTGTATTGCTATGTGGTAGAAAATGAGGCTGGCCAAGAACGCTAGATAAAGAGAATTCTGGTTATCTCACATTCACTATCTAGCATGCTTGTGTCACATTGTGATTAAAATATTTAAATACGGTCCTACAAATAAAACAGTTAAGTCTGAACAAGCATTTCAGGGGAGGTAACGTTATGGAAATCGCACCAAGTCTTGTCCTATTGCACATCTCTTATTCTGCTCATCACTTCCCTCTAAAAAAGCACACTAATACTCCACATGGACTTATCTCTTGGAAGTAAGTGTTTGTTGGTGGAATGGAAACAGTATAGTTGGTAGAAAACAATTTACTGAGCAGATAATTTCTTTTGCCATGAATGATGATAATTTATTCAGCCCAATACATCGTGCTGCCACTGACAACACTTCAAAGCAGTTTTGACGAATGACATTTCCAGTTCGCAATTCCTTATCCGTTAGGGAGTTCTTTAGTTTATTTAAAATGGAACAACGAGAATACATTGATTATTTTGAGTATAATCGGCCACTTGGTCAAGACATCAAAGTTCCAGAACATGTAATAAGAATCAATGAAATTCATATGCATTTATACTGGGCCAGAACAGGTGATGCTCAGTACTACAATCTAGTCCCACTGAGTCAAGCTAAGATTGGGCAGAGAGAATAGCAAGCAGTATCATGTCAACAATACGTGGTTGTGTTGCACCGGTAGTAGGCTTCCTTTTCAGTCACAAGACCAACCGTTAGGACCGTGTGTCCTTGGATGGTCTTGTTAGGACAGTCATCTACAGTGAGCTCAAAATGCAGGTCAATACATTTTACGACATGTCACAGGCGAAATCAGTCATTGGTGGAACATACAACTTGTATGCTTCATCTTCTCATCAGGAAGCAAATTTTTTAGGTGACCGTCCTTGGCTCATCTAGATTTGTCTCAGATGTGCGTGTAGACATCATGGTACTACAGTATATGGTACAAGACAATCATACATGTTATCTATCTCTTTTAGTGATAGTATACCGTTGCAGATCGTGGGATGCATCACATGCAATGGTGTGTGCATATGTTGGGCTTCTCGCTGCATGGTAGAACTGCACTGAAGCCTGAGCACTTTGGAGCTCAGTTTCCGAAAGAGCTGTGACGGGAGTTTTGGTCTCCTTCTGTGCCACACAGGTGGAAGACAGCTCGGGCCGTGGCATCAGTCCAGAGCAGGTAGCTCCAGCTGCGCCTCTGTCAGCTCGTGACATCAGCGAGGAAGGTCCCCAGAATTCATAATCTCAAGTACCGCATTTGGGGATTAGCGTCTTCCGCAACACAAGGGCTGGCGCGGCCAGATGAGGGAACAGCACTCAAGTGCAACTTTCCTGTAATTTGGGCAGTGATGTCAACAAGGTGGGCTTTTGGTGCTCTGTCTCAACTGGTAATGCTTGCTTCACGGCTCCAGGAACGTTGCGATTCTCGTAACAATTAATTTTACGTCACTAGAAAGAAAAACATGGGTACATTATAGGTATAATCATTTTTATAGAAGCCTCCGTTGGATTATCACATAAGGACGAGGTCACCATGTGCATCTTAACCCTATTCATCGCATAGATATGGCTTGTAAAAGAAACACAATAAATTTACTGTAATGTTTTACAGTCTGCAATGTGAAATGAATGCATCTGAGTCTTACAAACACGTTTCGCATCTCCATCACCACAATCTTACTCTCAAATGCTGTTATTTCTATTTTACATCAAGCCATTTACAAATTTCAAAATTACCTCTCTCAGTGGGAACTACTGCTTCTCATTCGAAACCTTTTCAACCTAATCTAGTGTCATTCTCATCTACATCATCATACTACCATTGTTCTGATTTAAGCTGCAACTTCCACAGCTTCACATCTCCGGGACAGATATGTCGCCTACTATCTGCAAAAAAATCTTTTTGTTCTTCTGATCCGACTGAACCTCGTGTCCGTCGAGATAAACGTAGGAAATTGTTCTATAAAATCCCCATAAAGTTACGTGAATGGTCCTCATCCGTGATCTCTCTGGTTTTCTTTCTTCAGTACTCACTTCCCGATTGTAAACAACATACAGAATACAAGTCAGCACGTAATGGTTTGTTGACAATATACTTCCAATTGCCCAGTCACTGTTCAGTGTTTTCTGTCTGATTTCATCTCTCTGATTAGAAGATCTGCGAACTGTTTCCTTGTTACATGGTATCCTCATCAACAACCTCCTTCAATATCGGCAAAAATACAGCAGGCTTTTCTGAAATATAATTTCTTAAGTTCTCTGCTTCAGGGATCCCATTTCTCAATTCACAGAAACTACTTGAGCAGAATACATCCTCTGTAATATCACCCTTAACGAGAATCTACATAAATCCTCTATTTATATGTAAACATTACATGCTTCGTACGTTGATAGACTTCTTAATCATGTTCATCAATCGTAGTTCCCCATTCGGAAACTCACTCACGAATTGCTCTCTCGTACTCCACAGCATACCATTTCACAATCTCAATACAACTGTGAACTGACCAGTCACCATAATTAACAATATCGATAATATTTCTCTTTGGAAATATCTGTTCTGAAACAGAAATAACAAAAATTATACACACCAACTGTTACTTTAATGGGCAATGACTGTAATTCAAAAGGAACCACTCTCAGGAAATTTGCAAACACATCTATTCTTTAAAAATTTGAGATTCAGTGTATGGCGTTAAGCCATGTGGCTTCCTTAGCCTTTAAACGTCAATCTCATCTGCATTTGCATGTACAGCTACCCTGATAAGAATAGGGCCAGGGCAGATACTACAGAACTTGTTATACAGAATTCTATGTTTCTTCGATAGTCGATAGGATTTCACTAAGACCTTAGGTCTGACATAACACACTCACAATTACACAGAACACTGTTCGGACTACGAGTGAAGTAGAAATGCAATGGTCACTCTAGGTACAAATTCATCTTTGACTTTTGAGTTACCTACGTTTAAGCTCAGGAGTCAATGATATTTGACCGTTGACCTAGATCTTGGCCAATATCATCACTCTTTTCAGTGAAGTCATCATTCGTGCCATAGAGGTACGAAACGAAGATTCGCTTGGCGTCCGTTAACTAGTTTCTGCTACTTTTCACGGCCATCCAACTACCAAGTACATGCATCCGAAGAACATGCGCATACACTATCGTAAATAGGGAAATTCTTACGATTTTTATTAGGCTAGCGAATAAGACAAAAACACTAATCTTTACCATATACTCCACCTTTCGTTTTTTGGCTTCGATCTCTTCTATTCCCAGTTTTCTTTTTCATACGTACACCACATTACCTGTATTTAAAGGTGTAATTTCCGTAATGGGGAATGGCTCAAGTCTATGCCATACATTTACTCATTTCTTAGCACTTTTGGAATAAAATTGTTTGTGGGAACCATCCTAATTCTGAAATATCTATATTTGACGGTACTCTGGAGAAAACTGGCCTGGATTGGGAGATATACACTCCTGGAAATGGAAAAAAGAACACATTGACACCGGTGTGTCACACCCACCATACTTGCTCCGGACACTGCGAGAGGGCTGTACAAGCAATGATCACACGCACGGCACAGCGAACACACCAGGAACCGCGGTGTTGGCCGTCGAATGGCGCTAGCTGCGCAGCATTTGTGCACCGCCGCCGTCAGTGTCAGCCAGTTTGCCGTGGCATACGGAGCTCCATCGCAGTCTTTAACACTGGTAGCATGCCGCGACAGCGTGGACGTGAACCGTATGTGCAGTTGACGGACTTTGAGCGACGGCGTATAGTGGGCATGCGGGAGGCAGGGTGGACGTACCGCCGAATTGCTCAACACGTGGGGCGTGAGGTCTTCACAGTACATCGATGTTGTCGCCAGTGGTCGGCGGAAGGTGCACGTGCCCGTCGACCTGGGACCCGACCGCAGCGACGGACGGATGCACGACAATACCGTAGGATCCTACGCAGTGCCGTAGGGGACCGCACCGCCACTTCCCAGCAAATTAGGGACACTGTTGCTCCTGGGGTATCGGCGAGGACCATTCGCAACCGTCTCCATGAAGCTGGGCTACGGTCCCACACACCGTTAGGCCGTCTTCCGCTCACGCCCCAACATCGTGCAACCCGCCTCGAGTGGTGTCGCGACAGGCGTGAATGGAGGGACGAATGGAGACGTGTCGTCTTCAGCGATGAGAGTCGCTTCTGGCCTTGGTGCCAATGATGGTCGTATGCGTGTTTGGCGCCGTGCAGGTGAGCGCCACAATCAGGACTGCATACGACCGAGGCACACAGGGCCAACACCCGGCATCATGGTGTGGGGAGCGATCTCCTACACTGGCCGTACCCCTCTGGTGATCGTCGAGGGGCACTGAATAGTGCACGGTACATCCAAACCGTCATCGAACCCATCGTTCTACCATTCCTAGATCGGCAAGGGAACTTGCTGTTCCAACAGGACAATGCACGTCCGCATGTATCCCGTGCCACCCAAAGTGCTCTAGAAGGTGTAAGTCAACTACCCTGGCCAGCAAGATCTCCGGATCTGTCCCCCATTGAGCATGTTTGGGACTGGATGAAGCGTCGTCTCACGCGGTCTGCACGTCCAGCAGTAATGGTTAGCATTTCTGCCTAGAAAGCAAGAAGACCCAGGTGCAGCACAAATTTTAATCCATTTCTTCTCCTTCAGTCATTATCGCAGAAAGCGCACTCCAGTTGCAAATACCATTGAAAACTTTTATCGATATAGTCACCAAAGAGTAAACAATGTATCCAGTTCTGCGTTGTTGGTGACTCACAATTTTACAAGTACCCACCAAGATGGTCAGCAGATTAAAACTGTATGATAACAAAAACTGATAGTACATCGCGTACTAATGGACTACCCTGACCTAGGATTAACGAAACTACTCTATATCAGGTTCACCGTAAACAATGCCAAACTAGAACAAAAAGTTTACTTACTCTATAGCCATACTCTTAATGGGAAAAGTGAGTTACCTTTCATACAAAGCATAGTCTAACCACAGAACTTCTGCTTCCTGGTGCACAGTGATATTAGAACGCCATCTGATGAGCAGCGAGTCTGATAATGATACTGACGGTTCATCTTCGCAACTGAATCGGCTCTCTGACCATTTCGGTGCATGGCAATGATAGTAAAATAGACTTAACATTAGAATCCAAATCTTTTACTGCCACATGGCGATATATGGTAGCCTTAGGGTCACAAATATGATTAACACTAAGAATATTGATACGTGAGACACTTAGCAGATACTTCCATTTGCGATCGACTACAGGGAATTAATACCGGGTTCTGCGGCTGGCTCATCTTTTAATATCTCGCCAGTGAAGGTTACTGGAACTTTGCGCTGATATCTGAAAAAAACTGTTACTTCGCTTTTCCAGAACTGGGCTTTCAATTCGAAAATTTGTGTAGTTTGCTCTTTGAGACGACTCTGGTGTTGTCGACGGTACTCTCGTCCTCGACTGAGCGTTTGCTTTGATATCCAAGAGGTTCACGACAGCGCCTACGTAGTTTTTATTAGGCTACGACATGTAAAAGATCGTAATACTGAGCACGTTGAAAGTTCTAGTGTCCCAGTCTCCCTTAACATTTAGCGCTATTCATGTCACCCTGATTCCGTTACGGTTCTCCTTAAGCGCATGGGAAGACAGAGACGGCACGCTGAATACATTCTGCCGAAAACATGACGCCGTCCAATATGCAGGCGCACTGCCATTGTCGACGGAAGGAGGAATAATGAGCTTCTTACCCGGCTGCGAAGAGAATGGAGTTCAGCTTTTGTCACACAAATAGGAATGTCATACAATACAGCCAACTGCCCTATGGTGGGGGATGAATATCTCTGGTTACTGGCGCTACGCAAAGGACACTGAAAACTGTCGTACTGCATGACGTCTTACAATTTCCGTTTTGTCTGAAAACGTAATTTTATCTTATTCAACCTCGTCTACTTAATATTTCGTTTCACTCACTGGAACCATGTCTGAAAGATATGAAATGGGCTCTTATACAACTGGTTTTTCATCATCAGCTGTAACAACCTTGATGAGTCCTCCAGTACCCAGTCTTTATCAGACAAGAGATGTGGATATTTATGAATTTTGCACAGTTGAGTTACTACAATAATGTTTTATCAGGTCTGATTTACTTACAACACGGAACTGAGAGTAATAGTTTCCTTCCGAGAAACAATTGCTATGGTGTACGCACATGCTTGCAACGTTAACTTATGATAAGACCAAAACCACCCAGAAGGCATTTAATTTATTATTCAGACGTGACACTGTATACATTATGGTCTTAGGCATGAATACTCAGGTAACCATTTTCTTTTATCTATCTATATACAGGCTGGTTAGCCGGCCGGGGTGGCCGAGCGGTTCTAGGCGCTACAGTCTGGAACAGCGCGACCGCTACGGTCGCAGGTTCGAATCCTGCCTCGGGCATGGGTGTGTGATGTCCTTAGGTTAGTTATGTTTAAGTAGTTCTACGTTCTAGGGGACTGATGACCTTAGAAGTTAAGTCCCATAGTGCTCAGAGCCATTTGAACCATTTTTGAACCAGGCTGATTCAGCTGCTCCTACCGATTTCAATTTATGCAATCCGCAATGTTACAGTTACCCTCGAAAACCACAAGCGAGATTTTCGCATTCTCTCGCTTGCTACAAACAAACAATTAATCCAACAGAAGAAATGAACAAGACCCTTCTGTAGGAAATATAATGTAGTTAAATTTGTACTGGGATACGTCTACGTTGGAGGCCACGGTGTTCGAGTTATTCAAGACAAACGCCTAAAAGTGACGTTCAAACACATCTCAACCTCCACACTCACTCATCAGTATTCAGGATTTATAGTATGTGGTTCCTTACACTCTCACTTGCAACCGTACAAAATTTTCCGACTATACAAATTATTACCGATATTCGACATTTTTTGGTTTCTGTTGGCTCGGCTATTACGCCATCAGTATAGTCACCTATTTCGTTAAGATTATTAATTTAAACGGGCCCGTGCGAGTAATAAAAGAAAAAAACTTTTCTAAATAATATGCTAAAACTAATTACGTTGACAATTCGATCCAAAGTTAACCCTTACAATCACAGTAGATTCGTAGTTAGAAGGCTTGACGTATATATAGATGTAATTCTTTATTTTACGCTATTAAAATTCAAAAAAATATTGGGTAAAATTTACAAAAACGTCAGTTTTCGAATTTGTAAATGCTCGACAAAGCCGACGGCGTTATAAGTCCAGTCAAAGAAGACCAAGAAAGGTATAATGTGGAAAATAATTCGTGCATCAGCAATTTTTTTTACAATGGTAGTAGATGGGCGCTGATGACCACGCTGTTTAGCGCCCGAAAACCTCAAACCACACACA
Source organism: Schistocerca gregaria (assembly GCF_023897955.1). Lineage (NCBI taxonomy): Eukaryota > Metazoa > Arthropoda > Insecta > Orthoptera > Acrididae > Schistocerca > Schistocerca gregaria. The sequence continues at coordinate 502,533,579 of NC_064931.1, read as the reverse complement.
CTACAATGGTAGGATGGGGTGCCATGAACAACATACTAGAAATCCTAGCCGGTGGGAATTGATTGTGGGAGTGTGGGTGTGTCTGAAGGTCATTTTTGTAGGTTTATCTTGAATAACTCGAAACTACGGGCGCTAGCGGAAGTGAATAAGGGTACAAAAGTTAGCTATATAAAATTAACTACAAAAAGGTCCCGTTCATTTTTCTATGTACGACTGTAGTTGATGTCACGAACGACAGTGGCAGAGTTTAGGCTTGTTCTGTGTATCTGCGTCACGCATACTCCGATAACCAATGAGCGTTCATTAGTGTTTTCAGCGCTCTGCTGTGAATGTCGGAGCCAGTGCGAGCATTGTAGCGATTTATTTAGTGAATTTTTATTCCATTTTTTGCGAGTTGTCAATGATGATGGTGGTGGTAGGCTACAAATTCTGCACAGCCAAGAGAGAAATGTAACTGGCAGTATACACGCTGTCTTCAAGAGCAGAGCATGTGTATGCGCGTACGGCAACCGTCGCTTGGAACCGGCAACAATGAAGGCCCCGTGCTTGTCTCGAGCTTTTTTTCGTTAACATAAAGAATATTTTTAAGCATCACAGCAGATGACTCCACTGTCTGCTTTCATTTCATTACTCACAAAGCGAAAATTATACTTTGCATGGTATGGCGACAAGATCTGCCACAAAAGGTCCGTGACAGAGAATTACGGCAATGAGTCTCGACAATGAATCAGCGCATACTAAGCTTTACAACAGGAGTGTCGTCTCGGGCAAATTTACATCAGGCGTGTTTTCTTCCCTTTTTCATTTTATTTTCGGAGGCCGTCAGATATGATCCACCCAGACAGCCCCCGTTACGTGATATGCTGCAAATTAAAATATATATCCAAACACACACACACACACACACACACACACACACACATAATGAAAACCACGATATTCATATAATATTTACATTCGTAGTAAACAGATTAGTTCCATCGTGATGTGTTCCCATAATTGCCATGAGATGTCACTGCAAACGCGAAATTAAATGTGGAGCAGATAACAAATTTGTGTCCTGAGCGCTTTGCTGGCGGGCGCTGCTTAAACCGTGTAAGCTACATGAAAGCGATGATATTCTGTGAAGTAACATTGTGCTCTGAATTGCATGCGTAATTCTGCGCAGCGTCCCGTAAACAATATTACCGCTATTCCGGACAGGTCATCCGACTGTAGATACTTTGTGCTACCCGTGCGAAGCTGGTGCTGGTCGCTAGCTCACGCTACCACAGAACCGTCAACATCCTACCTGAATAAAATTACTTTCACTATGTTTTTATACTATCGAATGTACACATTTATAAATTTAAAAATGAATTATTACCAGTTGCCGTAGCCTCGATGGGTGGAGAAGTTTCCTAAATCACTATTTTTAGTCGGAATCTAAGCTGGAATCGAAATTCAAGACCTGTCAACGAAACTGCCCTGGGAAGCACTGCTAAGGTATCAAAAATTATAATTATCAGAGACCAAAAGCAGGAGAAGACAAAACGCACAGCCATATTCATACTTCTCCTTCTCTTGGACTGTTGTGTATCATATCATGAAATCCCGAAGGAAAGTTATCTCGTAAAATGTCGTCTATATTGTCATGAATGATGGAGTACTACTTGAGAGAGAGAAAGAGAAGGAAGGGCATTAACCGAGGCCTATTCAAAGAAATTATAGTATTAGTCTCCTGAAGAAGTGCAAGGAAAATAAGGGAAATCTACATCTGGATGTTAGATTAGAATTTCAGTCCCACTCGTCGAGAGTGTTTGCCAAAACTTTTGCCATTTCCAAACTCTAATGGCTAGTGGGAAAAATCCTGATAAGATTCCATGTCAACTAATCAATAAGATTTATTTGTTTTCTCTATGAAGTTATTAAATACACAAACTTATTGACTTCATTAATGGATGTTGTCCCTACCAAAATTGCATGGAGCAAGTGTAATGAAGCATAGAAACTAACTGCACCGTCGTTGCACATAAATGACTGCAGATCAGTCTCTGCTCTTTTTAAATGTAAATACACGATCATTAATGAATCACCACCACAAATTAATGTTCGTAGGTTGACAGACTGCGAATAATTTAGGATTTACTGAAATCATTAGGCGAATGGTCTACCTTGTTTAAAGTACCCTTTTTAATAGTAAAATTTGAGACAACTTGTTGAATATGAACAAACTATATTCGATTTAACTCTGCTCAATATGTAAATGTTCTCGAACATTCTGTCATTTGAATGTGGGTAACGATTTTGTCATTTGCCCTATTCGTCGAATTTTCACCTCTGCGCGGGGATGGGGGAGTTGGAAGAGATGGGGAGTGGTAATATGGGCAGGTGGAGAGGTGAGGTAAATTGGAGTAGCGGTGGTTATAGGCAGTCGGCTATTTGTGACGACCCAAGGTCAATGTCAATACGGTGGCTGGCACTGAATAAGCAGTACACTGCATTACACCAGCAAGTTGAGACTCACGCCAGTACACACACACACACACACACACACACACACACACACACACACAGAGTTCATTTGTTTAACACAGGTAAGTGACAAGGTGTCTAGGAAAAGACACGTTGTCGTAAACAGTGTGTCTTTCTAAAGGGTGCAATGTGGAACGATCTTGGGAATTACGAAGTCGTTATTACATGTATAAGCATCAGTTATAATAGCGTCCACTAGGACGTACTGGTCAGAAGGTAAGTGAATGAACGAGAGGTCCTCTCCAATGTCGACATGGGTCAGAGAGTTTGCCCTTCGTAGAAGGTAGAGCGGTATTTAAAATCACAAAAACCGCAATCAGCAAAAAACTGTAACACCTGAATACCGTCATCGAAATTTGTTATCTTTCTGACCTTGAGGCTATGTAATAAAACTTCGCTCGGGTTAGGAAGTAGTATACGTTCTAAGCACTGTACCGAGCTTTGCTGTTAATATTTTATAATATTTTCCCAAACAAGTAAGCTTCTAAAACGTTTTTAATATTTAGTACAACGATCCAACTATGATCCGTTTTATGTTATATTACTTCGGCATAAATACGATACGGTATTGACTAACAGAACTACCGAGTGTTTGCGCTTCATTAACATATTCATGAAGTGGAGCAGCTCTCAACTACACTTGGTATAGAAGAACAACAAGCATGCCTCTGTCAACAAAATTGAGGCAGACATTATATATATCCAAGTTTGCCCCTCATGTCTTTGTTAATAACAACAATTTCTTTGCAAAATCATAACTTCTTTTAACGTGGACAACTTGAAAAACTTCTTTACTCACGGAAATTTCACTAGAATACATTTCAAAATGTTTCGCGTAAAATAAGTGCATGGCTATGAACGTTAGTTAGGAGCCAGAGCGTGGCTGATGCTACACGAAACTTCAAAATCTTAACTGTAC